>NC_079153.1:44064888-44372055 GCF_947563725.1 Argiope bruennichi | reverse complement strand
TCTCTCAATTGCAAACGATGTCTGAAACTCTTCAAATAGCTCAATCAACGTGTGAGAAGGGCGGGAGCAGCCCAAGACAGGGGCGACAGGTGCCTTTTTCGGGAGTGTTCTCTATTTTTAGAAATCGTCCCACTGCGAGATCGATGTTGGGATGCGTCTCCGTTGTCATGGCGACTCTTCCGCTGTCGTCCACGTGCAGCTCCTTTGCATTCTGTGCTTTTCTCAAATCGTTTGAAGTACCCCCCCCCTCCAATTGTTTCCGGTTTCGGGGCTTTGTTTCGCAAACGCCCCGGCAGACAGAGCGCCGTTTACCTGGAAATAATTGCATCTTTTATGGGGCAGGCGTCTTCGCCGTCCTATCGTAATTAACGCATCTCATTAGCAAAAGGCTCTCCCTGACGGCTGAGGCTGGTTTTCCAGTCTAGTTCGATTTGTCTGAGCATCGCCTTCAAAAATGCCGTGTTTAAGAAAGATTTGTGCCTCTAAACTGTTTAGGGGCTTTTCTTTTGGTAAGAAATGTGAGATACGAAGTTAAATATTTTTCGATTGGAATAGTTCATACAGTAAACACTTGTGAAAATAGTTACCCCGTGATTGTTCTTAATATTTTTTTTCTAGTCTTGAAGAATTGCCAAAACTTTGAATTGATCATTAACCATCTGAAAGGAAAAGGCATATATCCCTTTTTTTTAACAAGGTTGTTGAAGGAACAAGTTTAAAATATTTATTTCTCATGAGTAACAATAGATAAAGGCACATGCGATGTATCACTGGATAGAGGAGAGTTCAGAGTTTTATTCATTGTTTTAAGATAATCCCAATAAGAAGAGTGCTGTTGTTTGTTTGACAGAAAATAACGATGCTTCAGAAAAGGTCGTTTCGCGCGTTGTAGAATGCAAAAAGTGAATCCTTTGTTACATTGCAACGCTTTACGAATTTCAAGATATTTGTGAAAATAAAAATGAAAATAATTGCACACTGTTCTTAATATTTTTTGTAGATTCGATTAACGGCAAAGAATCAGAATGGACCATTAACCATTTAAAAGGAAAAGGCATACATCCCATTTAATTTAGAAGAAAACTAATACTGGGTTATTGAACTAGGAGTAGATTTAAAATGTTTATTTCTCATGAGCAACAATAAATATAAACACATATGATGTATCATAGATTAAAAGACAAAGTTTTATTTATTTTATTCAGACAATTCCGATAAAAACAGTGCTGTTTGTTTGTTTGTTTGGGTGTAAATTGCGATGCTTTAAAGATCGTTTCATGCGCTGCAGAATGCAAAGAAAGAATGCCTTCTTGCATTACAAGTTTTCTTTGTAAATTCAACGAAGAGTAGCCATGTTATAAACATATTTACAGTTTGTGTTAAAAAAAATATTCGTAGGATATAATTGCATATATAAAAACATTGAATGCCTTCTTGCATTACAAGTTTTTTTTTTTTTTTTTTTTTGTAAATTCAACGAAGAGTAGCCCTGTTATAAATATATTTACAGTTTGTGTTAAAAAAAATATTCGTAGGATATAATTGCATATACAAAAGCATTGAATGCCTTCTTGCATTACAAGTTTTTGTTTGTAAATTCAACGAAGAGTAGCCATGTTATAAACAGATTTACAGATTGTGTTAAAAAAAAAAGTATTCGTAGGATATTTTGCATATACAAAAGCATTGATTGACGTGGCACATCAATAACAATGTTGAGCGTATTCGAACTGCTTTCGAACATAATTTTGGGAAGCCGTGGGGAATTCACGGTTCAGTTCAATGCAGAGAAAACAAAGAACATGGAATTTCGCATCAATGGTATGGTGTGTACTTAAATCCTGTTACTACTTCGAGATCTGAAAGATAGAATTACTACAACAATGACTTCCTCAACCTAAAACCTATTACTTCATGAATGGTAAGCAATGGGCTTTCGATTCAAGATCTGTTGCATAACAAATGAAATGCTTATTGAATGCATATAATATCACTACGAATTTTTTTCTGTCTAGTTATTTATCGCATGTGCCTCTATCTATTGATTTTCATTAGAAAAATATATTTAAAATAACTTTTTGAATATCTCTGTATTTGATTTATATAAGCTTTTTTGACAAAAACTGTAGAAGGCATGTCGCATAATTTTACAATCTCTCGCAAATATATATACAATATCCATAAATTAATAAAAAGCAAAAAAAAACAATAATAATCCAATTACTGACTAATTTTTATAACTTATTTTCAAAACACTTTTTAAATACTATTAGTGTCAGTTTTCTCGTCTATTGCTTTAAATCTCAATGATAGACTCCAAGCTTCAGAGATTTTCAAGTAAAGTCATACATTTTTCAAGCTCTGTGTAATGAAGATATAACTCAAAATAATTACAATATAATCCTGCAAGAAACCATTAATTTAGTATTTAATTTTGTCACTACTTCTGCGCATAGTAAAAAGCACTGATTTATTAAATAGTTGTTGTTAAACCAGAGTGTCTAAGAAAATGGTTAATAAGGTTGTAGTCCAAGGATGACCATGACTTAAGGGAGTTAAAAATTTACTTTTTTTATTTTATTTTGAATTTGAATTTATTTTGAAGTTAGATATCTGCCAAATTTATCAGTTGTGAATCGAATGTTCTGTTTATAGAACTCCAAAATTCGCATGCATTCATTTTTACTAGAAGTAAATAATAGAGATAGAGTTGATCTAAATACATAAAATTTGTTGACCCGAAAAACTTTTTTCTTACTCTATAGAATAAAAGACATGCTTTTGGTATAAAGAAAATAAATAATTTTTTAAATGGCGAAAAAAAATGAAAAATATTTACATGTACTTTTTATTATATCAATTTGAATATTAAGTCCACTACTGTATATTTGCATTTAATAAATACATAGAACAAAATAGAAAATGCCTTAATGTAAAAATTTAAAACTAATCATGTACGCAATCAGGGTTGGAATATAAATATCGTTTTTGCAAAATGTGTTTTGGCTTATGTTTGCAAATGTGTTTTGGCCAATAATCTGTTTTTAAAACTGTAAGACGACCAAGAAAGAGAACTGGAGCTTTTGTTTTTAATTTTTAGATCTTTATTATTATTATACTCATTGAGCCATAAGCGATCAAATTCCTAGCTATGTTTCTGATAGAATGCCTCAGTAGATCTAGCCAAGGCGCTCAGATCTACTAAGACAGCTCAGCTATGCTTGAAAGCATGGCAATTCATAATTTGTTATTTATGACATAGCAAAAACCACGATGTGCGTGCGTGGGAGCATGTTAGCTCTCTGGGGAAAAGACCAATTGATCTAGAGTTACCAAGTCTGGCAAAATTTGCACTTTAAAAGGTGGGAATAGAAAAAAAATAGAAAATTTTAAAATTTTAATAATTAAAAATTAAACAAGAATTTTGGTGTTTTTCCGTAATAATATAAAAAAAAAACAAAAAACATTTCAGAAAAAAATTATTTTTACATCGTTTCAAAATTTAAACATTTTCTTTTTCATTTTACTAATTATTAATCGTGCAGATTTTCGCTGAAATTAAGCAGTTTTTTAAAAATATGTTTGCTTAATTTGTAACTGTAGATTACATTGTTGTCTTGAAATTCAAATTGTTTTCATTGCTTTTTCAAATGTTTAATCGCATTTTTATTTCCATTTTTGAAAGCTAAGTAAGAAGAATTCTTTTAAGCTGTACATACACACTAGTATATTTTTTTTTAATTTTAACTTTAAAAATCCAGTTTTTTCACAGTAGGTCATTAATATATGTTTAAACTCATTTTAGTGAGAAAAAAAGCTTATTACAATAATTATTAATTAATTAAATAATATTTAATGAATTAATTAGCCTATTTTTTTGAAACATGATATCTTAAATTCTAATTTGTACAAACACACAATTCTAGTTTGAAATTATGTCTGATATTAGTCTTCATGTTGTCTGCCTCAATCAAGTTATAAAAATATATAGTTTTTTTAACAATTGTTTCATCAACGATGAATAGAAAAAACGAGATTTTTTCTGTAATTATAACTTTTAAATAGCTATTAAAAATTTATTTCTAAAAATATAACTTTGATTGAGGCACAAAACATCCACTGTTTCATACAGATTATTTTGATATATAAATAATTGAACTTGGTTAATTTCGTGTTGAGTTATGATTGTTTGAATGAAGCAACATAGTGGAAAAATATCATTCTTCATAAAATGAGTTTTAAAAAAATGAAACTAGAGTTTTTAGTGAAACTATCCCAAGAAAAATAATTATAACTCTAGAAATATTCCGAACATTGACAACATCTTGGTATCGTTGGAAAGCTAAAGGATCAGAAAACATTTTGAAGCAATAAAAAAATATTCGATATTTCGAACGATTTTCGAAGTTTCAAGTGTGTACGTACACCTTAATATCCAAGTAATTTACAAGAATAATAAAAATTGAATTTGCAATACGGCGGTAGAAGAGAGAGGAATCCGACAGTTAAGTTTTTAATACAGCTGCAAAGTCATTAGTTTACTTTCTATTAAAAAGGTTCATGTTTACTATAAGGAAAATACATGTATTAAAAATAACAAGGTCTTTAATATCTATGACAATTCAATGCTTAAAAATAGTTTTTTGGCAGAATCATGAACTCACATTTAAGAGATTTAAATGAAATTAAATACAATGAATTAGATGATTACCAAAAGAAGTATCGAAATAAAGAAATGCAATTATGTTACTTTTTTCAGATTTATTTATTTTATTCTCGTTACCTGTACTGTATCTGTACATTCAATTATTTCATCTGCTGCTATAAACAAATAAGAATACAGAACATATTCCAAACGTTTTTCCCGATAAAATTTAAAAATCAGCGGTCATGTGGAACAAAGCTGTGAAAAACCTTTTTATATTCGAGATCCGACCCCTTCAAAAATTCATAATATATGAGTTCTTATGATCTGCGTGAAATCTAATGAAAGCAGACATCAAATATTATATATTTCAAATATATATTGTTACGAAATTTCCCGGGTTCGTTTGGATAGTGGAAGTTATATGGTGTGGAGAACGCTCAATCAGCAGAAAAAGAGACAACGACGTTTATTTACACGAAGACACACAGAATAGCACAAAAACGACAACTATATGCAGCTCAGAGAAGACAATTATCTTCAGCCGCGAGACGTGCAAACAGCAGCACGCAACAAGACTCTACTGCAGACAGTAGCGCGCAGCTTAATTCAGCACTAGCTTGACACCGTCGCTGCTCCACTTATCTCTGGAAGGCCAGTTCTTTAACGTCGATTCCGACTACTCTCCACCGTCAATTCCGACCACTCTTCACCGTCGATCCCGACTACTCTTCTCTGTCAGTTGCCGGCTACTCTTCTCTGTCGCTTCCGATTTCTCTTATCTATCACTTCCGACTATTCTTCTCTGTCGCTTCCGACTACTCTACTCTGGCAGCTACGGCTGCCTCCTTTTATAGGCCTCAGGAGGCGGGGCTAGAAGCCTCTCAACCAATCAGGAATGTTCGAGGCGTATCTCGGTTCCTAATGGACAGATCGAGAAAATTCTCGATGTTTCGGGTATAATCTATTTTGGCGCCAAAGTCGCCAAATAGTCGCCAAGTTTGTCGCCAAGCTCATGGACCTGCGACGCGACACCCGGACTCCGTCTAATACAAATGACTGTAAAACTATCTTTCTGGTGATGGAACCAACTATGCTGGGAAGCCGCATCACAGATTCGTAACAATATTTATATATTTTATTATTTCAAAGGTACAGGATAGGCGCTTAGAAAATCATTTATTATCTCATATCATATCCTATTGAGCTTACAAAAAAGAAAGTATTGTAATCATCAAAATAATTCAAACTTGAGAATCTGAAGAATCCCCATTTTTCTGAGCTTGATGAGTTCAAAAAAACACATTTCTGGAATCATGGAATCATGTATCTCTGTCGACGAGCTTGGTAGCTCAAAAACACTTGGGGTTCAGGCGAATGGAACTTCATTTGTAGTCTATCAAATTGTAAATGAAATCACTATGAAAAAGTGCAGATTGTCTGTCCGAGTATCAATGAACGTAAGCTTTCTTTTTTTGTCAGTGCAAAGCTTAAAAAGCTGAACAGATAAAATCTGATGCTTATGTTTAGCTTCTAAATTGAAGATCCTTGTCAATTTTGGAACCCCAAGTGTAAAAGCTAGTTTTACATGCATGTAAACGCGTTAGTTGAAAAACTTAATAATTTAAATGAATAAGTTTTGATTCACAGTTTAAGCATATAGAATAGATCCTTATCAAATGTTGAACCAAATTGGGCGCAGAATTATCTGCTTTCAGTCTAGACTTTCGCGTGCATTCTAAACGCAAATGACTTAAATAGAATTTGGTATTTTATCCTTTGAATACAATTGAAGTTTTATGTCTAATTTTGATTTCAATCTACCAAAAAAAAGACGTCCGAAATTCATGTCCGATTTCTGGTACTTGTGTGTAAACTTCATGTCAGCAATGAATCACCAAAGATCACTCGTACATAGGCTTTTCACAATTATTGTTCCCAGTAGTATCCGTTTAATAGAAAAGCACTGATTTTCTTTGTTGTATTAGGAAGCTTATAGTTCCCATATTCGGGAAGTCAGTCAGCCATCTGACTCTCCAATCCGCCACGAAGGCACACGGATTTAAACCATAAAACTGAATGACCGGACCGCCGCAACAGCAACATTGGCGGGAACTGTAGTTGAGTCCCAAGGGCCGTCACCGGCCACGGTACAACCCTCCCCGAAGGAATCCCGTCATCGATGGGAGGAGTCAGATCCCCCACCTATTTTTGTACCCTCCAAAGTGGCGAGATCCAACCACCATGCGGAAGCATCTCATCCTCATTTCGAGGTGCCCCCCCCCCCGGGGGTTCGCATGTTCGGGAATATGAAAATAAAAATGTGAGTCCTCATGGCGTATTGTCCAATGTCTATGCTTCTATGCAATAGAAGGGGGAAAACACTTTTATTGTAGAGTATGCGAGAAAATGTCAGGCAGAGATCACTCCCTCATACTGTATTCGGAATACCATCAACCCAAAAATGCATGACTTTTTATTTTTTTTATAAAAAAAAAAAGTCTTGAACAATTGCATATTATAATAAAAAATTATTCAAAAAATTTTGAAAAATTAAAATGCGCTAATCCTTTACATTATTATTTAAACATTATCCCAGCAACGTAAATCTTATTATAACAATTCTGCAATAAAAATGAATGTCCCTTTTTACCAATATATACTTTACATTGTAAAAAAAATATTTTGAGTATTTTTAAAGTTGGATCTATTTATACAACAGCTATCTTGATATTTTTTACCTTTTCAGTTTAAATCTAATTCTAGTACCATATGTCGGGTGTTTTTTTTTTCTACAAATGTTCATCAAAAAGAATTTTAATCCTTTTTTGCATGATTTTTTTCTGTGTGAAATAAATCAGGGTGATATAATTCATTTCTAGATTAAAGGAAAAATGTTTTAAAAAGCCTAGTATAAATATAAAATATAAAATAATTAAAAAACAAATTAACAAGTGTTAACAAGTGAAAGTGATGCATTTCAGAGTTCTGTCTTGAAGTGTATTTTTTGGAGCAGCAAAGTCAAATATCTCATTATACACCGGACTGCTGTTATCACGATGCAGCTACAATGTAAAGAAAGCGAAAAAAAATATTATCTTATTCCACAAGTATAGATCACAAATGCATAACAGATTCGTGTAGATAAATCCTAGTATAAATATAAAATAATTAAAAAAAACATTATGATGGAAATATCCATCATCATGCAAATTTACGTTTTGATCTCAGTACAAACTCTTACAAATCCCTCTCTTCTAAATTTCTCCACTCAATGTCGCTTTTATTAGAAAAAAAAACTCAGATTAGTTATAAAAAATATTCAAGAAATCGCACATTTCTTCCAACCACAACAAACAGCTGAAGGACAAGCTGAAATCCGCTATAATGATTGTGACATCTGATTTTTTTTTTTTTTTGACAGCTACGTTCCTTATTAAGAAAAAGTCGTAAAAAAGTTACAACCGACCTGTTTTGAGTACAATTTTTGTGTTCACTAAATGTTATGAGAGAAATTTCCATCATCATGCAAAGAAGGGTTTAAAAGAATTTCCAAACACTCATTGTTGCCCTTGGGAACAATTATGTAAAGCTTATAAATGGAAATATAAATATGTAGCCAAATGGGTACCCGATGCGTTGTAAGGTTAAACACCCAATTTTTTACAAATAGCATATTATATGATATTCTGGAAACCTCTCTTAACCCGTAATTAGAAACGAGAGTCAAAATGACTCCGTTGTTCATTAGCTTTGATTATCACGTGATATTTTGTCGAATACAATCATCTCTTCAGTACCTTCAAGTTGATGCATGTTGGCAAAAGTCTAACCATGAACACGAGCGTATAACGGAGTTATTCTTTTTCAAATTTTTTTATTGTTATTTATGGAGTCATTGACTCCATGTCTCTGAAGCTGTTTTTAATTTGGATAATGCAAAAAGAATAAAGAAATATTCTTAAAATAATATTTTAAAATATTGTATTCTTCATTTTTTTGTTAAATTCTAACAGTTATTAACATTAGTGTCATTCTGTAGTATCTAAACGAGTTAAATAACCATTAAAAGATTGTTTAGGTTTTTTCCTTATAACATCTTACAAACATTTAATATTATAACATTTAAAATTTTTAATATTAATATTTTAACTATTTTTAGCAACTACATGATTTCCAGAATGTATAGTGTTTCCAAAATAAAATTCCAACCCTGTTTACAAAAGGCAAAAAAGTAAAATAACAATGAAGTCGTTTTGACTCCATGACTAGCCGCGTTAGGAAATTCATGTCTCCAGTTACGGGTTAAATATAATCAATAATAAACCTCACATAATCTAAACATTAAATAAATATCTCCACGCTGCTTTCGTCCACCCCTAAACGCGCATGCAATTAGCGGAAGCCGCCATGAAACAACACTTAATTGAGAAGAATTCACACTCTTTCCTGAAAACCATTATTTACATCCAAAGTCATTACCGCCGACCACCCCCGCCGTAGGAGCAACTCCCTTCGAGATGTTTCAACTGAGAAACAGAAATGTCAGAGGTCAGGCCACCTCCGTTACTCTAGGAACCGGAAGAAATCAGGCCCTCTGGCTCAGTCAGCTCCCTGATACGATTACCAGGAAGCAATAAAAGTGGGAATATATCTATATATAACACTCGATGTGACGCACTCGAGCGCAGTGTCTTCCTTACTCCAATAAATTTAATCATTCTAAAGTGAAAGTAGAAGAATAAAAAAAATTCTTATCTTGGAAGCAGTTACGGATGTTTAATATGGTAATTACCGCTTGCCCTTTGTAGATGAATTTGGAAGTTCTTGTACGGAAGCACTAAATGCAAATGGGCTATTGTGACGTGCGATAAAAAGTGCTTCCATTGAAAAAGGAATGGCTTTGATAAGGTGTTGGATATAAATTAAGTGGTACAGCCAATGAACCGTTTATTGCGTCGAATGTCTTTCTGAAATGGTTTGGAGATGCAAAAAGAAAATAAAGATAGCAGTTTGGTAAAAAAGTAAATGCTTTGTAAATGATGGCAGTTAATGATAAGATGATGTCAAGATATGCATCGAATGCACGGTTCAAAAGGCCAACAAAAAATAGTTTTTTTTAATTGGTTATATTTTTTAAATGAAAGATTTTTAGCACGATAATATTTAAAGACCTTCATATTGTTTATAATATAGATAATACTAATTACCATGCTTGCAGAAACAAAAATGATGAAAAAAGTTAGACAAAAAATTTTACAGAGGTAAACGTTGAATGAAGAACTAAAAAATTTGTCACTTAGCTATTTTTGGATTGTATATGCTTACTAAGAATTTTTCAAAGTTTTATTTATATCTTTCTATGCTCCTATGTTAATGAGGAAAAATTTTAAAAATTAATTTTTTAAAAAAATGGGCACTTTTTCGTCAGCCAGGCGCAAGCAAAAAATCGCCAAATAATATAGAATTCCGCCAAATTCGCATTTGGTTCACAATCCGTTAGCCAGGCGCAAGCGAAAAATCGCCAAATAATGTAGAATTCGCCAAAATTATTGCGTCAAATTCGAGTTTGATTCATAATTGGCGACATTTGCGCCGGCTAATGGAAAAGTACTAAAAAGTGCTTATGTTTTCCTCAAAAATATAAGAATATATTAATGCATAATAACCATCTTTATTTACTTTTAAAATTGAAAAAGCACGTTTTTCAGAGATATCCATTTCCTTTTAGTACACAATTTTTTCTCTAGTTTAAAAAAATAGTTTTAATTTTATGTTGCAACAATGATTTTTATCATTTTATTTACTGGATTCACACACGAACGCGCGTTATCACAATATTAAATACACTTTTTTATATGGGGCATTATATTTGATGATAAATCAGAGAAAATTTTAAAAATAAAATTAAGATAAATTAATTAAGTCTAAAGCACTAGAAGTTAAAATAATTTTTTTAAATGTTTTTTTCTAATGTGTAATACCAAAATTTCAGACACCACTTCTATAGAGAATGAATATCAAATTTCTGTGACGCGTGCTAGATTTTTCAGAACCACTCAAAATTTAAAATAACAGAATCTTAAAAATTAATATTTTATTTGTTGTCCTTTGTAACATGATCATCAGCATTAAATGACCCAAAATATATAAATCAAAATCATTTTGAACGTTGACTTACAATGATCTCTTTGAAAAAGTTCTAAAAATGAAATTATGGACATTTAAGAAGTTCATTGCTTGTATCGAGTCAACTTAATTACAACTTAAAAGTGAAAGATGATTAAATATGCTCTAAAACTAAATTTTTATTATATTTGTACAAGATTCGAAACTATAAAATATTTTCTGAAAGAAGGGCTTGAACTTTCATAATTTTATAATGAATTTTATTGACTTCCATGTAGATTGAAAACCATAATAGCAATTCACTTCAAGTGACTGGATTTGTATTTATAACTCTATACAACTGTGTACTGGCGCTCTACAAGCTGGATCGTTTGACTAATAATTGTCAAATTTGAAACATATATATCTTGGAGGGTGGAAATATGCTTCTCAAAAAAAAAAATTTTTGAAATTTTAATTAGACTTTAATTAATTAAAAATTATGCTGAATTTTGGTGTTTTCCAGCGATAATTTTCGAAAATGTTATCACAAAAAGGTAAATTTTATACGGTTTAAAAACTTTAAAAACTCTTTTTTTACAATCCCAATTCAATAATCGAACGAATTTTCGCTAAATTTCGGCAATTTTTAAAAAAATATTTTTTTGCCTGATTTCCAACAATAGATTACATTGTTTCCCTGAAGTTCAAACCGTTTTCATTATTTCATCAGGTATTCGATTGCGTGATTTTTCTTTGAATGGTTGAAAGCTAAAGAACACGTTTTCTGTGTATTATCTGTGTAGTTTACTAGAAGTATAAAAAATGAAGTTACAATATCTTGAAATTTAGAAGTTGAATGAACCGAAAATTTACGTTTTCAATAGCGCCATGATGGCATGAGAGAGATATCCATCAAAAAAGGCTCATGCATACAATAAAAGTAGTATATGTCAGACAATTCAAATCAAACGACTTTAATGTATGATAAGTTGTGGAATTGTGGGCATTAAGCTATATCTAAACAATTCAAAGAAAACTAAATATAAGCAATATTTCCAGATTGACCAGTCGCCAAAGTAGAATATTTTAAGTAAGAAGAAAGGTCCAATCTATTTTGAATAAAATTGAATGAGTTATGAAAATTTAAATACTACTATTTTATAACAACGCGCGATTTTAGACCACTCCATCGATCGTCTCAAAGAAGATACATCAATTAGGGCCCCATTTCTCCTAGGTTATCTGGCCAAACATCAAGAAAATGGTGATTTTTCTAAAATTGTAATATGTAGAACTTCATAACTTGGTCAGATTTGATCGCAGGAGATAGATTTTTTTTATTTAAAAGTTGAAATGTCAAGAATATATAGCAGAATATGATTCTTTATTACCAAAGGAATTGAATAAAATTTATACTTCATAATTTTTTTAATATATTTATTGTCCGAAGAAAAATAAAATACTATTATTCGTGTCATTTAAATCATTCTGAAAGTGAAATTAAGAACTGAATTTTTTTGATGAAGCAGAGAAATTTTTATTCAATAGTTCTTTGAGATACTGCATAAATTATGAAAATAATTCTGTATTGGACATAAGACTTCAATGCCCAACGATTATATTTTCTGCATTCATATTTTTAATAAAATATGCATAGTTTCAGCAAAAAAAATTTTTTATATTAATTGTAGTTAATTACTGTAACTTTAATTTAAAATTCAAAAACTTTAGAAGAGCTGACAGAAAATTAGAGATATACATAGTAGAATGAACAGAACCGCGTAAAGTTTTTGTAATACTATATCTAAAAAAATTCGCAGCTTAAAAGCAGTTTGTTGAAGAAGCTATTAAGAAATCAAAAATGTTTAGTTGAAAATTTTAGAGAGCATTAATCTCAACGAATCAGTTTATCGCCAAATGCGGTTAGTAAGTAATAAGAGCAGTTTCTGTGCCATGTACATTAACGTATTGATCCTTAATTCGTATTTTTTATCCCTAATCAAAATATTATTGTTTTTGATCAATGTATGATTTCAAGTATTGTTAAAATTATAAGTATCTTCTTATCATTTTCATTTTATCAGCTTCAAAATTTTTCTCACTTAAGATGTATTTAAAATTAGTCATCAAATGAAAACTATCAGCTATTTGCAAGCTCAAAGTTCGATTTTGAAAAACAAATTTAATATAAATTGAAACTTTATATCTATGAGCAAGTATATCTCTACAATCGTTTCTTTTGTGGTTTCCGTATTTAAAAAAAAAAAAAAAAAAAAAAAAAAAAACCTCATAATACTTAAATTTTCATATTCATTTAGCTCAGTTTTAGAAAGAAAAGCGTATTTAAAATTCACATTGATGCATTAGATTTTATTTAATATTGGCATAATTTTGATATAAGAATTTACAATTTATCTTAGAAGACAATGAAAAAATTGTCAAAAATCATAAAAAATTATATTAAAATATTTTATAACTAGTACTTGTGTTTCCATAGATAATTTAAGAGGTAAAATAGACTTTTAACGATATTATTTCCATACAATTTTTTTCTGCAATTGTAATATATTTAAAAAATATTTTAAGCATACTTTACAGTGATATTAATATTTCTCATTGTTTCAGTTATTATATTTATTCATACGCTTGTTGCGACGGTATTAAATCCGCGAAATCATGAGTTTATTTAATGGACGTTATTGTTATATTTAATGGCGTATCGCTCATGCATAATTTAATGATATTAAGTGTGTATGTGTCTGTGCGTGTGTGCGCGCGAGTGCACATTATCATTATAACGTATTTTATATTAAATATTTAAAAATTATATGAAACCAGTTGAGGCCTGTTATGATGTTTTTTTTAAATTATTATTATGTTGTGAGAACATGATGTTGTTTTGGTTAAAGAGTTTTGACCTTGAAATCGCGTAGACAATGAATTTTGAAGCTCGAAATCGCGTAGGCAATGGATAAAGAAAACATAAATGTCTCCTCATAATTTTTCATCATCATCTTTTAATAGCATATATTTTTCTTACATGCTTTTACCAGTATTGCATTATTATTATTGTGTATGCTTCTTTGAAAGCAGATGCGTTTTTAAAAGATTGACCTGCTTTTACCAGTTTTGCATTATTATTATTGTGTATGCTTCTCTGACAGCAGATGCATTTTTAAAAGGTTGATGTAGAACTATGACATAATAGCTGTTATTTTCATGGAATGTAATTTTTTTTGCAGGAAATTAAATAATTTAATTTTTATAATATTTTTTAATAACAGTTTTGATAGAAGTATTTTCTCTTTCCCCCAATGGGGCAATATCCATTCATTCTTAAGTGGGAAACATTGAAGGATTTGACTCCTGTTCTAAGATAAATCCATTATGAAACTGTTTTATGATCTCAGAAATTAGATAATAGCAGTTTGTGTTAACAAAAATGTTGCTTTCATAATAATTATAAATATAATTAATATGTTTAAAAATTTATTGGCAAATACTTTAACATTTGGAAATCGCATTGCGACGGAAACGCTCGTTATTCATCTTCCAAACGTGGCATTCCTTTTTGTGAGAACATGATGTTGTTTTAGTTAGGAGGTTTTGAAGCTCGAAATCGCGTAAGCAATGAATAAAGCATAAATGGCAATTTTCATTTTCATTTTTTTTTTTTTTTTTTTTTTTTTTTTTTTTTTGGCTGGCAAAAAAGTTTTGGAGCTCTCGTCAATCTCGAAAGAAAAAAGAAAGCATCGTTTTTTTAAAAGTTGACGCATGCGCATTAATATAATCACGTGATCAAAAAAAAATCTCACATGATAACTTGAAATTTGCGATAGTAGATTTCGATTTTTTTTTTTTTTTAACCTTGTTAGGAAGTTTTAAAAAAAACACACACATTTACCTGTAATAATACACAAATTTACCTATCTAACCCACATCGTTTTTTATTGAGTACATATAAACGCGATAGAAAAAAAAAACGCCTACATTCTAAAATGGTATAAAGTGTAAAATCCATCAAAAATGTAAAATAATCTTTTTTTTTTTTTTTTTGTCCTTTGATGATTGTGATAATTCTTCAGAATACGGGGCATTTTCCGAATTAAGATATCTCATAAACGAAGAAATATTTTTCTATAAATATATACAAAATGTTTCCAAAAAAATAATTGAGTGCTTGTTTTATCCTATTTGTATATTACCATGAACCAACATAAAAGAAAAACAATAATCAATTTAATACTTAAGCTAATTATTTATTTGTTAATCATTTTTATTTGTTAAATTTAATCTTCTAAAAATGAAAAGAATAAACTTGAAAATAGTTTCCTATTTTCTTTTCTGGCAAAAAATATAAAACAAATGTTTAATAGAACTTATTATCGATTAAAAGTACCCAGAAATCACAGCTGCTACTTGATCGCACATGGCATACTTACTTTTTGTGCAACAAGGGTTCTGCCAGTTTCTAGCAAAAACAGGTGGTATTACTGAAAGAATATGATCTTGTATCGCATCACATATGGGAGGGAAGGGGGGTTAAAACATGTCTCTACCTGTTATCCAAGATGTAGCTTCACAACTGCCTCAAACGAAGCAATTCTAAAGCAAACGTCAATCATATAAGAACAAAACAAGAAAAATTAATAAATGCATATCAAATCAAGCTATCAAAAATGACTCCAAAACTTCTCCGTCAGGAAGATCCATGCAAATATGTCCACATAAATAAAAAGAAAGAAATTTGATTATTTAGTTCGAAACTTTCGTCACATAATAATTTTTACACTTGATTCCTTTCGCTTGCCTCCATCTAGCTTATATTAATCATTACGTTTTATATGTAAGGATTTTTACCTCACAAAATTTGCAAATGGAATGCCAACCAAAAATATTATCATGTTATTATCATGTATCAAAAGTATTATTTATTTTTTAATACATGTTTTCTTTATACTGCTAGTCCTTTTCGTGACCAACTTGTTAGCCCAAAATTTTAATTTCGTTGCTGTTTAACTGCTTATGTGAATTGCATTAATTTAAAGTTCCATCGTTTTATTTTATAAAAAGGAAAAATGTGAACGAATTTAATGGAATATTACTACTATAAATTATTGCACTTTCAAATTAAAAAATGTATATGCAACGAAATTAAATCAAAAGAGATAGCAGTTACTGTTTCAAATAAAGAAACTTTTCATCTAAATATTAACATTGATACGTGATGAAAAGAATTAATGAAACGATGAAATTATTTTGAATTTCATCCGAGCAAGAACAAAATTTTTATGTATTGCTGTATTATTTTTATGTAAGCTATATGTAGCGAATTAAATTTTAAAAATTTATTATAAGAAAAATTTATTTAGATGAAAATGATATCATTAAAAAATATTTTTTTAAAGTTATTAGACAGCGTAGAAAACATTTTTTTAAATAAAATTTTTAGGAGATAACAGATTTTTAGTGAACTAGTTTGCACTAATTTTAGTGCAACGTAGCAATAGCAAATTGCTAATTATGTTGCTTAAATTTTTATTTAAATTATGTTTTAATTAACCTTTGTAATTTGAAGAGTTAAAAGTATCTTTTCTCTTGTCTTAAAGAGGTCTTACGAGTCAAATTTAACCAAGATCTGGCGGAAATTCTAGACTTATGTGAAAGATGCAAACATTCATCTTTATATTGATTTTTAAATTCGTTTCCAAACCAAGTTTATAACTTTTTAAAATTATATCTAAATATTAAAATAAACGAAATGCTTTTGTTAAATCTGACACAAAAATGCACAAGCAAATCATAAAAATTAAACATTTTTTTAAAGTAAATTTATTAAAAATTTCATTATTATTAAAATTTTGATTATTATTTTGATTTCATTTATTAAAAAAGATTATCCATAAATTTTTGAACAGATAACAAAATGAAACTCTAATGGAATTTTACGAAGTAAAAAAAAAAAATATTTATATCGATATAATCTTTAATTCAAGGAATTTCGTCTGTTCTTATTTTTTAGGAATTACTAATAGCCTTTAGTTCGCCTTGAATGTTGGTCATATTTCATTTCATTTAATAATTTAGATATCAAATGATCAGATATGTCAGTCTTCTTATATTAATTGCCGTACTTAAGTCCTGTTCATTGTGTGCATGAGACTTTCTATTGGATATCAATTCGATAACATAATAGCTATATTAAAAACATAAATCATGTCCGGTTCATTTATCTTTTATTCGTCTTGTAAACTACTCAGATATCAAATAGAATCCTTGTACTTTAGCTTTTAAAAATAGCAGAAAATCACACTATTGGATATTGGATGAAACAGAACTAAAAGGATTAAAAAAAAAATATTTTAAAAGATTTGCTAAATTTTAGGAAAACTGTGCACGACAATTAAATTAATATCATTAAATTTTTTAAATTTTGTAACGGTTTAAGATTTATTTTGGTGTAATTCTATTTTCGGAAGTTATCGTGGGAAAACGTGAAAATGCAGCTTTAGTTATTAATTAATTAAAATATAAAAGCTTATTCCCACTCTGCAAGTTATATATGTGCCAAATTTCTCCCGCTCAAATAGTCTCCCTGTAGAATGACGACACATCTACAGAGGAAGAGAGAGATGGGTATGCACATATACATACACACACATTCATCTTTATTATTAGTTGAGATAACAGGGAAACTTTTTTGTTTACAGATAAAAAAGAACCAAGATGTGAAAACGTGTACTTTGGTTATAGAGAAACGAAAGTTGACAAGAAAACTTTTTATCTTTATGAGGTGAATAATTTATGGACACCATATGCTGTGGAAGCCAACTCCATAATAAATAAATGGTTCAGCAGCAAATGAAAGGTAAATATCTATTGCATTAAACAATACATAATAAACATTTAAAAAATCATTAATATGAAATTAAAAAATGAAAATAAGATTAGTATCACGATTCTATTTATCACACTATGCATTCTCCGAATTTTTTGTTATTTTCATTATAAAGATAATTATACCACTGAGAAGAGCAACAGTGTTTAAAAAATTATCACTATTGCTTGATTCTGAAGTTCAACTTTAATTGTAGGTACAAAAAAATTTCAAAAATTTTATTAAAAGCCTATCTTTTAATGAAACTTCTCAACGTGGAAACGTTTGCCGAAGCTTCTTATTTTGGTCATCAACAACGGGGGGAAAATCAAAATGAAATATTGATAACAATAATTAAAGTGATGTGAGTTTCACTTCAAAAACAAAATATATTTTGTAATATAAGTTTAAAATATTTTTAATTAATCAAAAAAAGACTGAATAACATTATTTTTTTTTAATTTACAGACAACGTAAAAATTATTTTTGTATCGTAACATTTTTGGAAATAATCGAGGAAAAACACCTAAATTTCACTTAGTTTTTATTAATTAAATTTTCAATCAGTATTTCAAAAATAAAATGCCAAATTTGTTAGTTTGTCCTGTACAGCATTTCAGGCGATTTTTGCACCACACAATTTACAGATAATATCCAGCCTATAAATATTTTCCTTACAATTTAATCAACACAATACAGCGCATGACAACAGATTTAATAAATATATTAAAACTATTTAAATTTTTTTTTGGTTTCATTGTCATGGCAAAAAACCAATTCCATGACTGAACCTTAAAGAAGGTACGATTTCAAAGGTTCCATTAGATTAACCTTTAGATTTAGGATTCGATTTAAAATTCTGGCTCAGAAATAACTGGAAATAAAATCTGAAGATTTCTGAGCATTCACAAATTTAGTATTAGAGCAAATATGTATCATTACATTATTTTAGCTCTATACAAAAGCCAAAAAATCATACTCAAGAACCTATCCTTTGAAATTTTTGGATTTTACTAAAATTGATTTACATTTCATGAACTATCCAGACAATTTTTTATTCTGCCGGCAGTTTCTCATATCCTGCGTTATATTATATGCAGACATCAGTTTGAATTATAATATTTATAATATTAAGATTATAGGCATGATAAATATTAAAATATTTTATTCATTGTACTACACTTTCATTTATTGATGAAGAAAATGCAAAAATTCCCAAAACGTAACCACTGTTTAAAAACAAGTAAAGATATGTTTTCCCTTATTACAGATTAACAGATTCAATAATATTTTGAAATTATATAGAGAAGCATAGATATTATTTTTTTCAATTACAGTATGTGCTCACTAATTGAAAAATGTTTTAATATATATCTAAGCACATTTTAACTGTTATATGCCTATTTTCAGATGTTGGTTTTTTATTTATTGTTTTTATTATTGTTTTGTACATATCATCTGAAATATGACCAGTATCAATTTTAAAACAATGTTATTAAAACCCATTTTACTCAGATGTTTGTCACGAATCTAAGGAAATTGGCACAAAATAATTTTCAAATTCTCTACCTTCTTAGCGCTTTTTTAAATTGTTATACAGGCCGGTACTTTAATTGAAAATTCGACCAATAGATGGCGACGGATGCGAGAGTGTTAAATCCAAAAGCATCGTTATAGACGCTCTAAGTATTTTGAGATTAAATAAATTACGTTTGTAAATAATAATAAAAAAATAAAATTTTTAATATATAATTTTTTTAATGAAATTTAATTTCTCAACCTAAGTCATAATTTTAAGAATTTCATTGAGATTATTTTTTAAAATATTATAGATAGACGTGTCTTAGAATAAAAAGCAAAAAAAGATGTTTTTATCTCAGAAAAGTTTGTAATCATAATAATCTCTTTTTTTAAAATCACATTTTTTTAAAAAAATTTCAGATTTTTCAAGTTATTTCGCTGTATTAGTTTTTCGATTTATTGTATAGAGCATGCATGTGGAATCAAATTTAAATAAATTAAATTCATTAAATATGTTCGTGATTTACAAAAGAAAAAAAAAGAGGATTCTGTTTCATTTCGTTCTCAAAGATTTTTACAAATTAATTACATAAAAAGATAAAGTTTTATGTTCACTCTACGTTGTTGTTTTAATGCCATAACGATACACTCACTTTAAAATTTTTATAAATTATAAAAATAAATTAAGCACGCAGAATATTACAATGAACCTTATAATCAAATTTTCATTTACAGAAGAATTCGGCTATATTTGTAAAATTTTTTATCTATCCTTCTTTAGAATCTTCTTTTCAAAATAGATTTCTTGATATTTAATAGAATTAAAAAAGATTTTTTCATGTAAAAAAACATTATTTTGTCTCTAAATTATCATTTTATTTATTATTCTTATCAAGATTTTACAAACTTTGTTTATATAATTTGTAGCTATATTCATAAAACAAAACAAGCTATCATAAAAGAATTGCATAATTTGACAGCTATTAACATTCATTTCTTTATCATTTACTCAGTTTGGACTATGAGCGAATCATAGATATTTTTAAACTAAATTCATTCAAAAAAAATTTGGTGGAGGGGTTTAGGAAAATATATCATCGAAAAATTACATATCATTTTCTCATTCAAAACATTAATGTTTCTAACTTATAGTGACAATACAAATACTTCTTTGGAAAATTCATATTGTTTTATTTCTAAATTATTTTATTTCTTCCTTATATTTTATCTTTTAAACTCATAAATGTAACTAGACAAAAAATATTATTTCAGTCACTTATTTCGCATAAAACTTTAATTATTACCATGAAAATCCAAGGCATGCATGTACACAAATTTTCTTTATAAAGATAAAGAAAGCAAATAGCCCACAATATTGTTTAATATTGTATCACAATATTAATAAAATAAAATGTGGTAATATTGTGTAATGCAATAATATAATTTAACAATATGTATAAAGCAATAATATAATTTAACAGTATATATAATGCAACAATATCATTTAACACTACGTATAAAGCAATAATATAATTTAACAATATGTATAATGCAACAATATAATTTAACAATATGTATAATGCAACAATATAATTCAACAATATGTATAAAGCAATAATATAATTTAACAATATGTATAATGCAACAATATCATTTAACAATAGATGTAATACAATAATATAATGCAACATTAATGAAATACAACAATACTGTCACAATAATGTTTAATAATGTTCAATTGCTACATTATATTTCTACACAATATATACGTGTGTTCTTGTGAACTTTGGGCTTTTTCTATTAACTCTTCCCTGAATTTCAAAACTGCCTTTTAAAGCGATCGAAAATTGTGAAAGACGTGAATTGTTTTCAATGCTTGATAAAACCGATTACCAAGTAATAAACTTACTAATTTGAAATTCTGATAAACGGTAATGATTATAATTATATTTCGATTGGATATTAATTCTGTTTGAGCATTAGGAGACATTAAAAGCCGACATTTGAATCTTTTAAAACATTAACTTATGTGTCATTAATGTCTGAAAGGATTCAAATGCATTATGATATCAAGAAATACATTGGAAGGAATCGATGCTTAAACATGGAGCAGTCTTTTGATAGAAAAAAAAACTTTCTGAATGTTTGTCACGTAATGAAAAGTAAGCAATGATTGTAA
This sequence comes from Argiope bruennichi, assembly GCF_947563725.1. Lineage (NCBI taxonomy): Eukaryota > Metazoa > Arthropoda > Arachnida > Araneae > Araneidae > Argiope > Argiope bruennichi. The sequence continues at coordinate 44,350,722 of NC_079153.1, read as the reverse complement.
AATGTACCCATCATGTTTCGAAAAACAGATTAAATGCATAACATGTATCGTCATAACTTATAAAAAACCCTATAATGCTTCAGTGTTCCTGCTAATAATGTGTTGCTGAAAACAGAATTAGAAATAACAATTAGAATATATCTTTGTTGTATTTAAAGAATTCAATTTCAAATTATTACTTTTCAAATCCCAATTTATTGTTTAGTTATTATATTCTTTTTCACATTTTGATTCTGTTGTTAAATGTTGTTACGAAAATTATCTGGTGGAAGTACGGTGAAATGAATCCAATAGGCTTGTTAATCAAGACAGCGATTTGTTCCACAAGAAAATACGAAACACAGCAACAATACACAGTCGAAACGTACATAAAGACAGCGCTAACAGAATCAACAAACGCACAAGCAAATGACAAATCTGGGGGCACGGCAGTGCCCCCGCCAAGTCAAGCAAAAACAAGCATCACGGCCGTACCATCCTTTTCTAGAAGCAGTTCAGACCATTTTCGACCTCCTATAACTTCGTCGTGGATAAAACTAGAAGCCTGAATTTTCAGTAACCAAGCAGGCATTATATAAACACGGTATATTTCAAATTTCATTAAATTTGAACCAGTAGTTTAAGAATTATAACTAGTCAAAGTTTGTGAATTTTGTCACTGACTGACTGACCGATCATCAAAACTCTAAGACACTTCTAGCAGACATAGAAGCTTTAAATTTAGAAAACAATTAGTGTTTAGTGTATAAATCAAGGAAAAACTAAAATATGAGTGTAATAATGGACGGATCGATAAATTTCTCGAAGTTTCGGGCATAATTTATTTTGTCGGCAAATTCGTCACCAAGTCGCCAAATGGTCGCCAAGTTTGTCACCAAGCTCTGGGATCACTGGCTCGGCATCCGACAGCATCCAATACAGATTAATGTAAAACGGTCTTTCTTATGATGACTCTATTCTCGCTGGGAAGTAAAATTACAGGGTTGTAACAATATCTAATTTGAAATAATTCAATTTGAAGCTGTGGAAGCTGCAAACGCAATGGGTGACTTTCAGAGAATCAATCTGGTAGAAGAAGAGCAAACTGATCTTCAAAGTATGATCGCAAAACCTAATGCCGATCAAAAAAGAGTCTTCGATATGGTCACAAATAAAATGGACACAACTGATAATAACGCTGACGTTTTTCGCTGTTTTGTGAGTGGAACTGGTGGCACTGGAAAGAGCTTTTTAGTAAAAACTCTGAAAGTTTGGGTTAAGACGTATTTTTTTAAAAAGTGGCAGTTAGTGCTCCAACAGGAATAGCTGCATTCAATGTGAATGGATTGACTATACATAGACTGTTTGCAGCTGCCTGTAGAACACAAGCAAACATCGAAGTACAAGCCACTTTCTGATGAAGTGCTCCAAGTTCTGAGATCATATTTGAAAGATGTAGTGTTGTTTATCATAGACGAAGTGTTGATGATATCCAATGTTACTTTAACATATATTCATTTACACTTATCTTAAATATTCGACACAAGCGACGATCAGAATGGGTGGTTTGGAAAAAAACATCTTTTAGTTTTCGGAGATATCTTACAGCTTCCGCCGGTAAGAGAAAAGTCACCTTTTGAAAAACTATCAACTGCTGAGATTAACAAGTTGTTAGGTTCCCTCAGTATACCGAATCTGTGGATTGAACTGTTCATATATGATGAACTTACAATTAACATGCGACAGCTCAATGATTCTGACTTTGTTGAAATGCTAAATAGAATAAGATTAGGTGTGACTACACGAAAAGACCACGACTTACTCTCGACTAGATTAGATTAATAACTCTCAAATCCAATTCAATTGAAAACAGATTAATTGAAATAATTGAACACCTCTCGAAACTTCCTGGTGATATCGTTTGCTTATTACCTACAAAAAACATGTGTCAACAATTAAATACTGCAATGCTTAAATCTCTTCCACATCCCGAAATAAAACTTACAGCTGTAGATAGCATAGATTGCCCCAGATATCTAACAAAAAGAGCTCGTGAATGTATAAAAAAATATGAAGACGATGCTTCTATGACTGCAGGCCTGGAAGAGAACATAATTATAAAAATAGGAGCAAAAGTCATGTTAAGGCGAAATATTGACGCAAGTCTTGGTTTAGTTAATGGTTCTATCGGTATAGTGCAAAGGGTAAAGGTTGATCTGGAAAATACAAAAATAATTAAGAAAATATACATTACATTTAATAAAGAACATGTTTACGAGCTTAGTCCAAACTTAGTCAAAACTAAATTTGAAATTATTAATAGAGCTTATGTTCATCCCGAACAGTTTCCCATATGTATAGCCTATGTTATAACTATACACAAAAGTCAGGGCCTAAGTCTAAATAATGCACTGATGGATATCGTTTCTGCAGTATTCACATCCGGTCGAGCTTATGTGGCACTTTCGAGAGTTACAAGTCTGGATAGCTTACATCTAATTAATGTCGACTTTGGAAGTATTAAAGCGCAGGAATCCTCAATTTGTGAATACAACAGACTAAGAAGCATTTACCGTCCAGACTTGTCAAAAATTGTAACATCAAAGCTTACGAGAAAAACCCATAGAGACAGGGAGTGGGCTTTGAGAAAAAATGTAGCTGAAGCTCAAGAAGTAGTATCGGAAATGAAAAAGAGGAAGACTACATACAAAAAGAAATGAGATGCCATCAAAAACATAACTTGTAAAAAAAACCAAATCTCGCAACTCAGTTCTTCTATCGTAAAAAGTTGTGAGATCCATGTAATACCAAGTCGGTCCATTTATTCAGCCCCTACTTAAGGGTCCTTTTGTCTTAAGTTATTACGTAATTAACTAACCTAAGAATATCTTATAGTGACCATATCAATATTAAAAATCTTTTATGGTTTAAATAAATAGATTGACTTGGCAATCTCACTAAACAATCTAATTTAATATAATATGTTAATGTAATCTAATTTAATGTAAAGATACATTGTGTTTTCATGCGATGGCCAAGTCAATCTATTTATTTAAACCATAAAAGATTTTTAATATTGATATGGTCACTATAAGATGTTCTTAGGTTAGATAATTACGTAATAACTTAAGACAGTTGGACCCTTAAGTAGGGACTGAATAAATTGACCTACTTGGTATTACATGGATCTCACAACTTTTTACGATAGAAGAACTGAGTTGCGAGACTTGGTTCTTTTTACAAGTTATGTTTTTGATGGCATCGTTATTTAACTACCACAATGCAGCTAAATTGCTCGATTCGAAATCAAACAATCCAAGGAGAGAAGTCCCCGATTGTATGTGCATCGCCACTTATAAATGGAATAATATATTTGTAGAGTGAGTATATGGGGAAGATAGGGATTTTTTATTAAAAGATCACAGATTTTGACTTTTAATAGAAATATCACCAAAATTCTTGGGGTGTTTTGTTTTTATACATAACTTTTAATCTTTGTCTCTAAAGTTACTAAATTCATTGCCAAGTTTGGGATTCATTCATTTGGCACCCTTTCAAATCCATTATGAATATCCATAAATTTCTGTTCCTTACTATGATATTAATTACCGTAGGGATATAATATTGTAAATTTGTAACATGCCTCTATTTTGTAGAGAGTATGAAAAATTTTGTAACTTTCGAAAGAGAAACGTAACAATGTATTAAGAAACGATAGAATTGAGTTGTTTGAGAAACATAATTGAGCATTTAAAAATGTTTTCAGTGTCGAACTTCTCATGGTAGAGATGAACGAAATATTGTTCAGTTGAAGAATATTTTATCTAAATTATTTCTCTATCACAAGCAGTTTCTTTGTATTCATTTGTTTCATTACATTAGTTGTGTTCATCTTCGCTTTTGGCTGAAAGCAACTAAATAATCCACTCTTGAAAGTGTGTGCTAAAATTTGTTCATTTTCTGTTTTATACACTCGAAAGCTGAAACATTCGTTTTGGAACATTATTACTAATTTATTTTTAATATGATTTATTCAAAATAATTAATTTACCAAAAGGATTCTGAAAGATTCATTTATACTCTAAAATTTAAGAAAATTCTTTTAATATTCTGTTGATTTTTTTCTTACACTTATTAACTATGTTGATTTATTAAATTGAAGCCAGGTCAATTACCTCCGATAACTTTGACTATAAATTCCATGATTTCATAATGAATTTTGGCATTTTGGCAACAAAAATGAAGATTATTGAAAATATAGGAATTATAGCGGTATCTCTATTAGGAATCAAGATCTAGTAATCCTAGTATTAAAAAAAATCCATAGTCTGCTAGGAAGCTATAAATATTGAAGCACTCGCGTGAGAAGTAAATTTTCTCTTGGAATATTGATCGCTGAGTGAACTCTCAGTTGTTTTATGATGAGGACTGTTATACGTCTTGTTAACTAATTGGCAATTTGCTTCTGCTTTGTAATGTTACCGCTGTTCTTTGTGCGCACCTTGGTTGTGTTTTTGTCGCCTATGCTCTGTGTTTCCAGGAATTTTCTTAGAATAAAGCTTCATCTCCCACTATCCAGCGAATTGAATTTTTACTGCAAATCCATAGGACTAGTTCCATAATAATATGATTAAAGATAATTAAAAATAAGATAAAAAACAACTTATACAGCATAATATTATTTGCAAAATTTGTAAATATTTTCTTATATTTGTCTTAAATGTTTATTTTTCTTTCAGTTGTATTCATTATTTATTAATTTTAAAGCAATTCTTAAATTAAAGGGAAAACATTTATATTTAATCTTGGAAATTGTAATCATGTGGGTTTAAACAATTGAATCAAATCTTGAAAAAGGACTCAATGAAATAACGTTAATCTAATTTGGCGTCATCAGCTTGTTGGAGACTAGTGATTTCCTGCGGAATCTTATTGCAAAATAAAACCATTAATTATTTTATAAAATCATAGATCTCCCTCATGCAAAATGAATGAAGAGAACTACTTGTGAATTTGAAGAATTTTCTTTTTGGCTAAATGGACACAATATTCAATACAAAGCATTCAAATGCAAAATGAATGAAGAGAACTACTTGTGAATTTGAAGAATTTTCTTTTTGGTTAAATGGACACAATATTCAATACAAAGCATTCAAATGCAAAATGAATGACAAGAACTACTTTTGAATTTGAAGAATTTTCTTTTTGGCTAAATGGACACAATATTCAATACAAAGCATTCAAATGCAAAATGAATGAAGAGAACTACTTGTGAATTTGAAGAATTTTCTTTTTGGCTAAATGGACACAATATTCAATACAGCTTTATAATGCTATATCAAGTTTTCGTGCCAAATTTCTTTTATCTAGCTTGTAACGATTTTGAATTATTGCTTACAAATATTTATAAATATATGGCTCAACTGATTGTTAACTTAAGCTGAGGGATCTAATCTACACTCTTGAGGGCTGTCGAAATTAGACATTCATCTACACTTCTTCAACTATAAGCCATATCTCATTTATTTAATTCCTCGCGATTTTAAAATTACGTATTCATATCGTCGCGGAAAGACAGTCGAACAAGCATTTTCCTACAAAATTTAGATAAAATCTACGCTATTAAGAGCATATTCCAATTCCATCAACATAATTTTACGTAATTCCAACATAGACTTTTTTTCGAACTCATATACGCCTAAAATGTGATACCTCATCAAAATATCGATTTCTGAATAGTTGAATTTTTGGATGCAATAATTCGAATACGAGAAAGTAAAGGTTTTTTTCAATCATTTAGCTGCAAATAATTTATTATATGTTAAAGGCGAAATCTAATTATTTGTCGAATTTTTTTTAGAATTTTATCCTAAATAATTATTTGCAGACAATTTATTAATCTACGTGTATATCTTTGATATTTGTGAAGATCTCCTGTTGTCTTAGTTTCTATATTCTGTTATCTTAAATTTATGTCCTTATCCATTATTAACTAGTTTTATCATTATTTCCTTACAAACTACTTAACTCTATAGAATTTGCATAAATTAATATCATTAAAAAAATGCCTTTACAAATTTTAAAGTTGATTTTTAGAAAACCTCAATATTGTTGTAATTATATGTTAGCCAATTTCAGGCCAGTTGATTCGCCTTTAATTCTGGATGTGTTTAATTTTAATTAATGCATTTTGCATAACCTGATATTTATGTTTCCCTCAACAATGTATTTTTAAGTATCAGTTGTATACAAATTAAAGCCACTTCATTTGCATGACCTTACACCTGTTCTTTTTAAAATGTAAATGAACAATCTTAAGTCTTGGAATCAAGCTCCGTTGTTATCAAAGTGATATTAAAAAAATAAATGTCACCGCATTTGGGATCTAATTGTATACTGTATTTATCGGTTCTGAAAATGTTTTTTTCGTTTTTCGTTTTTATTCTGCAGGTAAATATTGCAAATAGTCATCAGAGTTTTTCTGTTTTTAGTTTTGATCAATAGAAGAAAATCGCCCCATCCTATATTTGACGAAGCAATAAAAAAAATTTTGGAATCTCATTTCAACAAATTAAAATTATGCAAAAAATATTTTTTTAAAGTTGTCAAAATTCAGAAGTTATGTCAGTCCCTTTGATATAATTAAAGATAATTTTCTGAATTTTGAATTGGAAATAAAAATCCATTTTGTTTCATTGTATTTTTGAAGTGAATCCAAAAAAGACATCAAAATCTTTTACATTTCAATCTACCTATCAAATTCGATTCATTTTTTAATCAAACAAATATTTGAGAAATTTCGTTTTCAAATTTTCCAAAGTGCACATTCCCATCCTCCAAAGTAAATTTGTGCTAAATTTGGTAGCCTATATTAAAGGATGTGGTCTGTACATCGTCAATAAATACGTGAACAAGCAAGCACATACATTCTTCTTTGCTAAGATTAGAGAAAGATTTTGTGTCGTTTAAATTAATCGAGTGATAGGAATATTGTTAAATAAACAACCATCAAATTATAAAAGCTCAAACACTTTATTTCATACTAAAAACAAATGCACAAAACAAATGACCCGCATTCGTTATCTAAATTCCAAATAAATAAAGAAAAGCAGCTGATCACAAAAATAAAACACAAAAAATATTTCACATTGCAAAAATAAATAAAGGTGGGTATTGAAATGGTAGTAAACTGAACTGAATTCGTCATGATCGTTTTTGGTTGTGATAAACCAAATGAGAATGCACAGAAACTTTGCATCATAATCTATTTCCACGTACATAGATAGCAGTGATATTTCTCACCTAAAGTGTGATAAAAGAAATAAACGAAAATTAAATATATTCTTCAAGCAACGTTCGAAGGCATTTTAAAAATATGCTGTATGATATAGTATATGAAAATGTAAATGGTACCCTGTGTTTGAAATAATGGTGACATTTTTAGTTCTTCTACTTAAAAATGGGGAGAATAGAATATCAATAAAAATATTTTTTAAATTGTGGCTGATATAAAATACTTTAAGACAAATATTGATTTTTTTGAAACTTCTTACAAAAATTAAAATTTTGATTCATAAATATTATTTTCTTTTATAATTTTATAATGATGTTGATAATAAAGCTTAAGAAAAATGTTTTATCTTAATCTTTGACACCAACTTAATTCTGAGTTTTACATTATCAAAAAAGTTTACCTGGACTTTTTTTTTAAAAAATTGTAGTAGTTATTTTTTTCCATACTTATTTGCACAAGCCCAACATTTTATGCTATCCGTTTGATTTCAGCTTCCTATAGATTATGAATTTCATGTAAACGTAAGCTCTTTTAGGTAAAAGGCCGATATGTATGAGGATATTTTTCCAAGGGATAAAAATAAGCTGGATTCTTTATACTATCATGATCGAAAGCGTGTAGGTCCTGTCCTCTCACATGCAAGACTCGTGAGTCTTTTCTGTGAACAGTTCTGTGCCTAGCAGACTTCATTCAGGTCATTCTGGTCTCTGATGAATTTCTTTTGCTCGTTGGTCTTCTTCTTTATGGATTTGGTGATCCAGATCTCATTGAGTCGGTTGAAAAGCTGAAGTGGAGGATCATACCAATTCAAGTAGTAATGATCGCGTGCTACTCCCACATCTTTGAGAGTCAAATCGGCCAGCTTTTGAGCTTCGGTTACCCATTGGGATTCACTTGGACGACCGCCAAAACTCCTATTAGATGGACAAAAAAATTAATTAAATGGTAATAAAACAATTAGAATCAAGAAATAAAATATTTATATTGGATTATTAGAGAAAATTTGATCAAACCTTAATGATGTCTCAAGAATAACAAAACAAATCAAATAAACATATACATTTCGCAAAAGGTATTATTAAATAATATGAGTAAATATGTATCCATATAAATCTTGCAATATTTATTTATGGATTGGAAAAAGCATTAAAATATTCTATGCTTGTCACGAACACTTCAACAATTCTTAATAATTAAACGGAAATGATTCGTAGAGAAAAATAAAGAATTCAGAAAATATCTGGTATGAGGATTAAACTTCAGAGTTAATAAGAAAACGTTTCTTTTAAGAGATGTGTCTGTTTGAAAATCTGTTTCAACTCAACTTGTGGCTGTTGACAATAAAGTGCAATATATGTTTATCTGCCTTCTCAGTATTTCTGTGCAATTCTGCCGCACTTTTCTAAGTCTACACTGGAAACAATAATGGTCATATTAACCGTTTCAACTGGAAGTTAAATAATGTCTTCTTCTGCTTACATAGCATTAAATTCCTTCCAATGCTTTCTTTATAAATGAATAGTTGAAATAGATTTCATTAAAAATAATAAATAAGCGTAGATATTTGCTTATAACCTCAATTACTGATGGCCATTCCAACAATTTTTATACCATAAGGAGAAATTCTGAAAAAAAATTAAATGGCAATCATTCTACAGATGCATAAATTTCAAAGGAGGATATTTTTAGTCAAATTCTGAGGACCTAATAGATTTAAGCTCATTATAGAAACACCTAGGTTTATTCTTAGATCCTGTTTATTTGTGTGTAAAGTTCCATTGTGGCCATGTTTTAATCAAATTCTGAGGACCCAATACATTTAGGCTCATCCTGTAAATACCAAGATTTGTCCTCAGATCCTGTTCATTTTTGTGTAAAGTTCCAATGTAGTCATATTTAATTAAATTCTGAGGACCCAATACTTTAGGCAAGATTTATCCTCAGGTCCTGTTCCTTTTTGTGTAAAGTTCCAATGTGGCCATATTTTAATCAAATTCTGAGAACTCAATACATTTAGGCTCATCCTGTAAATACCAAGATTTGTCCTCAGATCCTGTTCATTTTTGTGTAAAGTTGCAATGTGGCCATATTTTAATCAAATTCTGAGAACTCAATATATTTAGGCTCATCCTGTAAATACCAAAATTTGTCCTCAGATCCTGTTCATTTTTGTGTAAAGTTCCAATGTGGACATGTTTTAATCAAATTCTGAGGACCCAATACATTTAGGCTCATCCTGTAAATACCAAGATTTGTCTTCAGATCCTGTTCCTTTTTGTGTAAAGTTGCAATGTGGCCATATTTTAATCAAATTCTGAGAACTCAATACATTTAGGCTCATCCTACAAACACCAAGATTTGCACTTAGATCCTGTTCATTTTTGTGTAAAGTTCCAATGTGGCCATATTTTAATCAAATTCTGAGAACTCAATATATTTAGGCTCATCCTACAAACACCAAGATTTGCACTTAGATCCTGTTCATTTTTGTGTAAAGTTCCAATGTGGCCATATTTTAATCAAATTCTGAGAACTCAATACATTTAGGCTCATCCTGTAAATACCAAGATTTGCACTTAGATCCTGTTCATTTTTGTGTAAAGTTCCAATGTGGCCATATTTTAATCAAATTCTGAGAACTCAATATATTTAGGCTCATCCTACAAACACCAAGATTTGCACTTAGATCCTGTTCATTTTTGTGTAAAGTTCCAATGTGGCCATATTTTAATCAAATTCTGAGAACTCAATATATTTAGGCTCATCCTACAAACACCAAGATTTGCACTTAGATCCTGTTCCTTTTTGTGTAAAGTTGCAATGTGGCCATATTTTAATCAAATTCTGAGAACTCAATACATTTAGGCTCATCCTACAAACACCAAGATTTGCACTTAGATCCTGTTCATTTTTGTGTAAAGTTCCAATGTGGCCATATTTTAATCAAATTCTGAGAACTCAATACATTTAGGCTCATCCTACAAACACCAAGATTTGCACTTAGATCCTGTTCATTTTTGTGTAAAGTTGCAATGTGGCCATATTTTAATCAAATTCTGAGAACTCAATACATTTAGGCTCATCCTACAAACACCAAGATTTGCACTTAGATCCTGTTCCTTTTTGTGTAAAGTTGCAATGTGGCCATATTTTAATCAAATTCTGAGAACTCAATACATTTAGGCTCATCCTACAAACACCAAGATTTGCACTTAGATCCTGTTCATTTTTGTGTAAAGTTCCAATGTGGCCATATTTTAATCAAATTCTGAGAACTCAATACATTTAGGCTCATCCTGTAAATACCAAGATTTGTCTTCAGATCCTGTTCCTTTTTGTGTAAAGTTGCAATGTGGCCATATTTTAATCAAATTCTGAGAACTCAATACATTTAGGCTCATCCTACAAACACCAAGATTTGCACTTAGATCCTGTTCATTTTTGTGTAAAGTTCCAATGTGGCCATATTTTAATCAAATTCTGAGAACTCAATACATTTAGGCTCATCCTGTAAATACCAAGATTTGTCTTCAGATCCTGTTCATTTTTGTGTAAAGTTGCAATGTGGCCATATTTTAATCAAATTCTGAGAACTCAATACATTTAGGCTCATCCTACAAACACCAAGATTTGCACTTAGATCCTGTTCATTTTTGTGTAAAGTTCCAATGTGGCCATATTTTAATCAAATTCTGAGAACTCAATACATTTAGGCTCATCCTACAAACACCAAGATTTGCACTTAGATCCTGTTCCTTTTTGTGTAAAGTTGCAATGTGGCCATATTTTAATCAAATTCTGAGAACTCAATACATTTAGGCTCATCCTACAAACACCAAGATTTGCACTTAGATCCTGTTCCTTTTTGTGTAAAGTTGCAATGTGGCCATATTTTAATCAAATTCTGAGAACTCAATACATTTAGGCTCATCCTACAAACACCAAGATTTGCACTTAGATCCTGTTCATTTTTGTGTAAAGTTGCAATGTGGCCATATTTTAATCAAATTCTGAGAACTCAATACATTTAGGCTCATCCTGTAAATACCAAGATTTGTCTTCAGATCCTGTTCCTTTTTGTGTAAAGTTGCAATGTGGCCATATTTTAATCAAATTCTGAGAACTCAATATATTTAGGCTCATCCTACAAACACCAAGATTTGCACTTAGATCCTGTTCATTTTTGTGTAAAGTTCCAATGTGGCCATATTTTAATCAAATTCTGAGAACTCAATACATTTAGGCTCATCCTACAAACACCAAGATTTGCACTTAGATCCTGTTCATTTTTGTGTAAAGTTCCAATGTGGCCATATTTTAATCAAATTCTGAGAACTCAATATATTTAGGCTCATCCTACAAACACCAAGATTTGCACTTAGATCCTGTTCCTTTTTGTGTAAAGTTGCAATGTGGCCATATTTTAATCAAATTCTGAGAACTCAATACATTTAGGCTCATCCTACAAACACCAAGATTTGCACTTAGATCCTGTTCATTTTTGTGTAAAGTTCCAATGTGGCCATATTTTAATCAAATTCTGAGAACTCAATATATTTAGGCTCATCCTGTAAATACCAAAATTTGTCCTCAGATCCTGTTCATTTTTGTGTAAAGTTGCAATGTGGCCATATTTTAATCAAATTCTGAGAACTCAATACATTTAGGCTCATCCTACAAACACCAAGATTTGCACTTAGATCCTGTTCGTTTTTGTGTAAACTTCCAGTATGGCCATCCCCTAATGCTTTCTCATACAGGAATGATTGATATTTTCTCCTACATATACCCATCCCTATATATTGAATCTATATTATCTTTGATTCTAGATGCAGAAGAACCAAAATGATAAAAAAATTTTAAGAAAGCTCATCAATAACATAATGTATTTTATTTCCGCAAAAAAAAAAAAAACTATCATTTTGCATAAAAATAATAGTAAGAAGCAAAAATCAAAAAGTAGATAAAATTATTTTTTCACTAAAAAATATCAAAAACATTTTAAATGAAACTCAGAAAAATTAGAAATACCCACCTAACCACGTATCTCTTTGGAGGTTCCCTCTCAAAGAAGAGGTCAACATCCGTAGGAATAGGGAACATATCATCATACAAATCGTTAGGGATCAGCAGCGACATTATGTACGTTGGCTCGCACAAAGAATCACCTCTACATGGAATTACTTTTGTTCGAGTAGGAGTGGTACTGTTGATGAACTCTCCTGAAATACCAAATAAACATTCATTATTTTAAAGATTTATGTGAATACCGAATAAACATTCATTATTTTAAAGATTTATGGGAATACCGAATAAACATTCATTATTTTAAAGATTTATGGGAATACCGAATAAACATTCATTATTTTAAAGATTTATGGGAATACCGAATAAACATTCATTATTTTAAAGATTTATGGGAATACCGAATAAACATTCATTATTTTAAAGATTTATGTGAAGGTTTGACCTTACAGTCAAACAATAAACCACCATACTGCAGACACAGCAACTGTGACAACTATGACTGTGGGGTTATGGTTTTATCATACTGTTAAACCAATAGTTGCTTAAAAATATTTTTACCTAGTCACCTCAGGTAACCATGTTGGGAATATTGGTTATATTTGATTTCACATCGCTTTGATATAATTTCATATCCATGATACCACGAAACTGTCTGATGTCAGAGATGTATTATTAAATTTCTTACTTCTGTTTATTATGTACATGAACATTTCTTATGGAAAGAAGCCCCTTGACTCTGTAGTGAAAGCTTATAAGCCAGTTAACAGCTACGCTACACGAGCAATTGCTTTTGTATTGTGGTCATGTTACTGAGCTGCGAACCACAAGGTCCCAGGTTCTATCATCGCACAATTCAATCCGCTGCATTTGTGATCTCGGACGATGAACCTTCAACCTTCATACAGCTGTTGTGGCGCAATCTACCCGCAGCAACCCAAAGTCGTCAGACTCACTTGACGCAACAGCAACCACTCACCCACACACACTCGCCATAACGCTTGGCGCTGCTCAAATGGGTTCAGGCACATTAGAATCAACAGCTAATACATCACCACTCAACAGCCATATCGTTCATCTCACCTTCAACTCACCAGAGGGAGAGTCTGTGATGAAAGCTTATAAGCCAGTTAACAGCTACGCTACACGAGCAATTGCTTTTGTATTATGGTCATGTTACTGAGCTGAGAACCACAAGGTCCCAGGCTCTATCATCGCACAATTCAATCAGCTACAACTCCATGATCATCATCATGAAGCCCCATGACCCCCATCATCGCTTTTAAAAATGTGAATGTGTGGTTCGTCTATTGTATGAATTTCACGGTATTGTGACTGCAGAATTTTATCCATCTCATAAATAAGAAAAGCATTTTTAAAATATTTAACTTTCAATAATGGAAGAAAATTATTTGATTAAATCATTGATGAAACAATTAAAACAGTTTAAGCTTCAGAGCAACAATATAATTTGTTGTGGGAAATTAGGAAGAAAATTTTTTTTTTAAATAATTGCCAAAATTCATCAAAAATTTCCACGATTCTTAAATTGATGTCATTAAAAAGGCAATGTTTCAAATTTTACAACGATACAAAATAATATTTTTGAAAGTTATCGCAGAAAAACGCTAAAATTCATGTTAATTTTTTTAATTAGTTAAAATTTTGATTAAAATTTAAATAAAATCTCCTTGTGGTGAGCATTCTCACCATTTCAAGTATAAACACCGAATTTGTTCGGTAGGCCAAATCGTCTGGCCTGTTGAACGCCAGCACTCACACACACACGTTCATCCTTATTATTATTGGAAATCAGTAAGGATTTCTTAATACTGACAATAATTGCCTCGTAAAATTCAACCAGTTGTCTGTTCAAGCCTATGAGAGTTAATTAACTTTAAAAATTACCTACTGGATTCAGAAAAGAGGTTGAATTACCTTTAAGATTATCCCCTTGAATGTATCTGAATAGTTTCTTGTAAAGATTGATTTGCGCCCTAGAGAGGGAAGGGCCGGTTTCTTTTGCACTGATCCATACAGTGGCTGGGTACTGTCTTTCTTCATATTCCTGAAAAGAACATAGGCTTTTATTGGATATTTCTTCGCATCTAAAGCCTTCTCAAACTTCGTCTATCTTTTCATTTAAATATTTAGACTTATTTTTATTAAATTATTTGAAATATGCATGAAACAGAAGCAAAAACTTATTTGATTTGATTTGATTTGATTGAATTCATAGTAAAAAGTCATTATCAGGCAATGTTATGCCAAATGTAAATCAATAAAATTCTAGATTTATGTTATAGGACGACTTCAATAATAAAGGCGTGAAAAAAAAATTAAGGCTAAGATTTAAAAATCTTTCTTAACAGTTTCTAACACTTTCTAAAAGTTTCTAAAAATATGAGAAGTTACAGTCACACACGCATACCGAGACAGAATACTAGCGCTTAATATAATCAATAATGTACAAATGTTATTAATTTTATCAAAAATATATTTTTATCTAATTTTAATCTTATTTCAAAATTATCAAAAAGTAAATTGCAAAGAATATTCTAAACCTATTTATTAATTTGTCAGTAATACGAATTCTTAAGTATATTTGTAAATTTTTCTAATTAATCAATTATTCCATTATAAATAAACCTATATTAATATACACTAGAAAAAAAAATTTCATTAACATATAAATGCATCAACATTTCTGATTTAAAAATAATTAAAAAATTATTTAATTTAAAAATAATTATTCTAGGCATTGTAACAAAAAATTTAATATTTTTAAACCATCCAAATTAAAATATTTTCAATGTTGTTTGCTCTTCAATTTCAATTAGCATATCAATATACTAAAATTTTAAAGAATCTTGTAGAAAAAAAATTATACAAATAATTAATTATTTTATTATTTGCTGAAAATAGAATGACAAATTCAGTTTATTATAACTATTTTCAAATAATAGAACAATTATCTAATAATTATCTAATTACGAGGATAATTATTATCTAATTTTTTTATTAAAACTACCATTTTTATTTAATTTAGTATTAGAATTCATTCATTACTTTTTGAATTTATTTGAATTTGAAAACTCTTTTAAAAATTTAAAAATTTCTATATGAGTTGCGTTTTTTTTCGTTATTACAAATACAACTTACTTTGAAGAGGTTTTTCAAAAATGAAGGAAAAGTTCGACTTACTGGGTGCCTGGTGAGGACTTCATAATCGATGCATTCAACGCCCCTGTGCAAACAAGATAAGCATTGCCCGATCTGCAAACAAAATAAACAAATATTGACCCAAAAGGTGTAATTCTGCATTTTATGTACAAATCTTTCTTAGATTATGAAGAGAAGAATTATTTTGCTTATGACTTAGTAAGAAGTCGCAGTAGAAGATAATGCCAGTTTAGTAAAGTTCTTGATTTAATAACCCGTTGGAATACCTGTATGTTCATCATCCTCTACCATGCATTGTTTTTAACCTCAAGGCCGCTTTCAATCTTATTATTTATAAAGACAATAATGCATCTTTTATATCAAAATAAAAAGTTAAAACAATGCCTATGTTTATAAAAACACAATCTTTAAATGTCTGTGTATGGTGGAGTCTTGGAATCAAGAATATTTCCTTTCAAATAAAGGGAGCTTAACAAAGAAATTTTTTCCATCCATTAATAAGAGACTATCATGCCATCATTTTTATACTAATAATAAAATAACCCAATTTCTAACTGGTCATGGTAACTTTAAAAGTTATTTGTACAAATTTAATTTGTTTCCGTCATCTTCCTGCGATTGTGATATTGGTGGGGAGGAAAATGTTGAACATGTGCTCCTTCAATGTTCCACGTTTGTCAAAGAAAGACAGATCCTAAGACTGGCTCTCAAGGACATGAATATAAATTGGCCTCCAGAGTTTCACCGACTTATTTCCACTAGAAGTGCTTTTGAAAATGTCTGTAAATTTATTGTCGGTATCTGTAATTCTTCATGACTGTTAAATTTTCTTCTTTTTCTTTTTGTAATTTGTTACATACTTACTTCTGTAAGCCCCGTGTGATACTTTGTGGTGCACGGGGGATTTATAAATGTTCAATAAAAAAATATCCGTGTAAATAGGATTTATTTAAGGAAATGTGTTTTATTGTTTCTTAAAATGGAGTAAAAATTGTGAAATTAATTTGTTTCTTTCTGATACTTCTAATCTTTTTCTGATTCTTTTATTTCCTTTGTTTGGCAAGTTTTACTCACTTCAATTATTTTTAAATTTTAAATCAGTAATTCTGCTAAAAGAATGTCGGTAACTCTTTGAATATTTGTTTATTTTTGTAATTGTTAAGTCTAGAATAACATTTCCAAATATAAAAATATATATTAATTTAAAATCAGAATATACTATGCGAAATTCATTTTAAAGCTAAAAGTTCTTTTTTCTTACACACGTACTTTGAAAAGATATTATTTTCTTCAAACTTCATTAGACTACTTAATAATTCTTCGAATTAATCTTTAACGCAATGTGGAAAGATCCTAAGTTTCCTTTCCCCCCCCCACAACATCTATTATGAAAAAGACGAAAAATAATTCGTGTTTTCTAAGCAACGTCTTTAGATGCTCCCTGCTGCATTCTATCGTAATTTGTGTATTTTTTTAAGAGTAATATGGGTGATAATACTGCAAATTTAAAATAAATATTTAAAAAAATTGAAGAAATAAGATACCTGCCGGAAAAAAATACAGACTACTGGAATAAATTGGAAGATGTAACATCTAATTCTTAATGTGTTAAAATAAATGAGATAAAAATTTCTTGTTAAAATTTTTATGATTTCAATGTTTCCAATTGATTCAAGTAATCAAATATTGTTTTTTTTTCTGTATATTACATAAGATTCGTAAGAAATTAATGGCTTAGACATTCTATTAATAATTAACTAGAATTTCAACTTTCATAAATTATATATAAATTTTCAGAAAAGTGTGTAAAGTTAAGGGTAATATCTATGTATAAAGAACAAAATATTTCTTATTTATAAACAACAAAAATTTGATTAACTGCTTTTTGATTTTAAAATGAATAATAGTTCTTTTTTTTATTGTGGAGTAGGGTATGAAAATGCCAAAGGAAATTTTTAGAAGGACAAGTAACAAAAATCAAATAGCATTTAGAATACTTATTGTAGTATTTCAAAATGCATATTACCTTCGTTGATATTATGATGATTGTATGCATATTTATGTATATGATATTATGATTACTGTATGTAGTAATCAATTGCTGTAATTTCAAAGAATGAACTATGTAAAAATATAATAAATGAAACAAAGTGGTGTAATTTTCATAAATATGAAAACATTTGTTAGATTTAAATTCTCGTATTATATAAAGACATTGTTAATATTAAGAGAAAAAGAATATCAGAAATATTTTTCGGTAGTGCATCAGTTCTTAAAAACTTTTGATATTTAGAAAAAAGAAATAAGAACATATTTCTATTGCATATACAATTTTTGTTTAAATTCGATCGAATTTTTATTTTTTACACCAACAACAGAATTATAACTTAATTTTTGTGATTTCATGCAACAACTTTTAACATTAAATTTCTAGGTCATGATTATTTAAAAATTTTCAAATGAAATTTACCTGAATAGCAAGACAAGTTGTCAATAATATCCAAACTTTCATTCTTTCTGCGTTTTATGTTCTCCTGAAAACAAAACAAAAAGGGGTTTTTTTTTATTAAAACAGAATTCATGAATAATTAATATGTTATTCATTACTTATTAAGAAAGAGTTCAAAGACACACAAAAAAAACTATGATATGTTGAATATCTAGAGTGCTTTATTTTAATTGAATTGTTTCAAATATCCAAAATGATGTAACTGCACATCAATAAATCATTTAAATGTGCGCCATTAAATATATTTAAATTTATTTTGAATGTACATCAGTGATCACATAATAAGATTTCAACTCAATTTTGATGCTTTTATATAGTTGTTATATTTTACTTCATGCGACTGAAATCAACAGGTAAAAGGTAACAGACCTAGCTTCACATTACATATTTTTAACTGCAAATTCTTCATGACACCTGGATTATTATTTAATTTGTTATCACCTTTGCAATTCTAACCCCAAAAAAACAGATGTAGGTTCATAAAAATAAGTCACTTCTCAGATAGAAAGAAACAGCCGTTAAATATTGCATTTTTTTAAATACTAAAACTTTTAAAAACTGTGTCATAATTGCGAGATTTTTTTGTAACACGAAACAACTTCACAAGGAAATACAAAATCTCAAATATAAATTATTATTGGTTTGATTCCATTGTATATCTTCTGGATTTTATTTCCCATGTTTATCTTACATTCAGATAAATTTAGTAAATAATCAAAGCTTACGTCGTTATTACGTCAATAAATTTTAAATAAAATTTCAATATAATAATGTTAATAATAATTATTTATTTAATATATATTTTAAAACATTTACGTTACACATAAGTACGATTTTATTTATTTTCAAAGCAAAATATTCAAATCAACAGTTATCTTTTCTAAAGAAAGTTTTTGAATGAAATTTGGACGTTTTTAAAATTTTGCAATCCAATAAAATTCGAAAATTGCAAGTAAATTAATAACAGCTTAAATCCTTTTCTAGTAAATTAATAATTTGTTGTTTAGAAAAAAATTGCTTATAAAGTGTTGCGATTATACAAAAACAAAACAATGAAATTCAACAAAGAGTAAAATATAATTTGAATGAAATAATGGGACGTAAACATAAATAAATATTGACTACTTTTATTCAAAGAGTCATGCAAAAAGATGATATCAAAAAGAATCTTGCTACATAATTTTTCTTGTGATTTCAGAGTAAAATAAAGAAAGTTGAAAAATCTAATTAGTTTTCACTATAAAATAAAACTGCCATTTGACATAATCTAAATTTTATTTCATTATCATATTAAAAATAAAAAAATAAAATCATTAAAAAAATAAAAAATAAAATATGATGTTTCCTTCCGTAGGTTTTGTCTACAATACTTTGTTTATTTATTTATTGCTTAAACATGTATAGTAAAAATATAAAAATAAATAGCTCCCCTTATACTTGAAATGTTTAATATCAAAATAAAGTAAAAACCCCAAATATTGCTTTTAATTCTCATTCCAAAATACGTTGTAAAATTTAACAACATGATTTTTGATATTTTTTTATTTTTACTAATGTTTAATTCTCATATTAAATAACAACGTTGACAAGGATAACTTCCAATCCTTTATAATAAACATTTATTTGTTAGAAAGAATAGAATTCATGAAATAAATAAACTTCATAAGGTTTCTTTTTAGCAAATTTTTGCCTCTTACTAACTTCGGGTTGTTCAAACCACATATAAAAAGAGATTAGAATATTTCACTCATACAAATAGATTGAGAATTAATTCAAAATTCAGTTGATAGTATTAGTTTTCCATGCATCAAATGAACATAAATTGACTCCGTAACATTACTGATTTTAGTTATTAATGAACTTGTGGAACACAATTTATCTAATCAAAGGCTATTTTCCCAAAGAAAATGGCTATTAGATTCACTATTACAAATAAAGAACATCAGGAGTGAAGTTGGACGTAATTATTTCCTAGGAAATTCACTACATATTTCGAATTCTGTATAAAAAAATTACACTAAAGAACGTAGTTTTCTTAACTAAATTAAGCCAATTCCAATCGATTGTTTAATTTATCATTTATAAAATGAAATAATTACATACTTTATCGAATTTCAGATTATTTCCCAAAATAAATCTATTGTGGAATTTGCCACTACAACCATATGGGACAAACAATATCGAATTTGGATTCGATTATTCAGTAGGGGAATTAATTACCCTTTTATGTATTTCAGATTCACTACGGAAAAACATATTTTATAGAGAAGTTTTCTAAGTTAAATTAAGCAAATCTTAAACTTTATTCAGTTTAGTAGATTATTTATAAATTCCAACAATTCACAATTTACCGAATTTAAAATTATTTTCCCAAATAAATCTGTTTTCAAATTTAATACTGCAACCACATAACAGTAAAGTGAAATAAATCATTTAATCGTGAATTAAATGCCATTTTGTAAATTTCGGATTCACTACAGAAAGTGACGCTTAATACCGTAAATTTCTAAGAATAAATCAGCCAATTTCAGTCCGATATTTAATACATTATTTATGAAAAGCGATAACTATTTTTGGATAAATGGCATTTAAAAATTATTGTACAATATCTCTCCAGTAGCATTTAATCGGGAATTAACTATCGTTTGCGAATTTTGAATTCAGTACAGAGAGCTATGCTTAATAGCATAGTTTTCCAAGCCAAAATCAGTCAATTTCAGTCCGATGTTTAATACATTATTTATAAAAAGCTATAACTATTTTTGGATAAATAGCATTTAAAAATTATTGTACAATATCTCCAACAGTCCTATGTCTTAAAATTTTCCTTTTACCATTGGTTCCCGACTGCATAACTAAGATCCATTTCATCTTCAACCTCAAACACAAACCACGGAAACTTCCGAAGAAGAAAAACTTCCGAAAGGATGAAAACATCACGTCCCTGCAAGAAAAGAAGTTAGAGGAGAAGTAGTAAGAGCAACTCACCTCTCCGATGCCGAGGAGATGAATGAGAGAGACCTTGACACTGGAACAGAAACAACGAGAGAGCGATGATCCAATCCTCTGCCTCTTCTATTTATAGCCGATGGTCAAGAAAGAGAGGTCAGGGACAGGAGATACCGGTCCTCCGCCCAAACAACCCAAATAGGGATGGAAGCGTCTTCTTTTTTCGTGTCACGGGTCCAGGTCTCCTTCCGGGAACGAACGGGTTTGGAGGATAAGGATCTGAAAGATGAAATGCATCTCTTCTTCTTCTTCTTCTTCCTGGCGTGCACAGAAGGTCGGGGCTTCGGTCCCTACAATGTCATTTTTGGCCTTTTTTCTTGAGTCTTGACCACGAATATGAACTGATGATATGAACTGACCACAAAGGATCTTATAATTAATTTTTATTAATCTTAGATTTTTATTTAATTGAAGACCCATATAAGGGATTGCAAAATTGGTTTAATGCCATCTTTTTATTCCTGAAGGTCATTTCTGACATATCCATAGCAATTAAATTCTCATAAAGAATTAAATTACTATGCATATGTCAGAATTGAATTCTCATAAAGAATTAAATGGCATTTTAATACAATCTCAGAAGCCAGAAAAGAATCATGGCTTTGATATTATCTATCGGATAATTATAGATTCATTGAAATCTCTAAGCTAGTAGAACTTGTCTATAATATGGCGAATTGCAACGTCTAAAGATCAACGTCTCTTTAATACTTGTACCTTTTTTGCTTGAGTTGAATTCGTTCAAAAATGTGATATAATAAATTGTCATTTCTTTCTGACACTGTTAGCTTCATGCTATTATAAGAAGAGAAAATATTTTTGTCATTATTATATCAAAATATCGTATAGAAAATTTGCCAAAGGATTTAATCGATGCAAAATACTTGTATAGGTAAAATACATCTGCTCTCAAATTGTCGTATATGATGCGTCATTGTTGTATATTGCCATACAATGACATGTGTATTATATGTATTTGTTATATATTAACAAAATTTATGTAGCATGTAGTTTTTGCATATTTTGATATGACAGTGACGTTATTATTAACGTTTCTTTTATACTAACTTCAATTATTTTTCTATAGAAAGAATTTGATTTTGAATTTCTCAGAAACATTAAATTGGTCTATTCTAAATGAATAAGAACTTGAGCATTTTATGATCTTTCCGAAATTTTTTTTTCTGCTATTCGTGTGTAAATAATAGTGTTTCTCATTTCTTAAATTCAATCTTTTTTTCTCTCTTTTTATATTCATTTCAAATTCATCTCATAAAGAGATGATGAGATGAAATGGAAATACAGGTGAGATTTGCACCTATAAAATAAAATTTATTTTACTTCGAGAAAAAATTAGAAGAGATTATCTATAATAGAAGGTAAGATAAATAAATACACTTTTTTTTATCCATACCATTAACATCTGTAAGCACACGATAAAACTGAATGGCTGATAGTAACACTGATAGGACTTATGGTTGACTCCTAAAGGCCATTACCGACCACGGCACAGCTTTACCCAAGGGAAGTACGTCCCGCCATGGATGAGGTGGTATCCAACCCCCACTTCTTTCCGTACAGCCTCTTTCCACCAGGGCGGAGAGAACCAACTACCATGTCAGAACTTTCTCATCCTATTTTTCGTGGTGTCCTATTTTTCGTGGTCCTAGGGGGGGGGGGTCTTTTTTTAATCCAAAGTCAAATATTGTTCTCATAAGTAAGTTTCTTTTTTTGGAAATTTTGGAATGTAGTAAACATTTACTTATGGTTCAAGTGCTTGTCATCCAATTTACTCATTATAATAGTTCTTACGAGTGTTGTTTTCTATCTGCATTTAGAAGACATTCAGCAAGTTTATTTTCGAAGCATGTCTTCTGTTCGATCTCTTTTTTTTTCTGTGAGTATGCTGAATTTTCAATTGATTGTCACATAAAAACATCAATCACTTAATATTTATTTTACCATCAGAATTTTCAATATTTATTTGCAACTCAATAAATTACAGAAGCTCACATTTTGGTTGTATTTATTAAATTTGGCACATATTATTTGACTTTTATTTCAATACTAAATGTCTTCTGTGACTGCTTGCTAGCCAGAAATATTGGTTATGTTTGGTTTCAGTTAAACTTAATTATGAAAGATATTATAACCATACTTTTATATAGCTTTACAATTGCTCTGTTGCTGTGTATATGACTAACCGAATCGACTTCCATGGCATCGTAGTGTCATAAAAAAAATCAAGTGCCAGTTAAACTTTTTTTCAAATTGCACGTTATTTTTTAAGGTATTGTTATTTCACTTACTGATTTCTCATGTAAATAGTGCACATAATTAGTGTAATCTTTCTTTCTTATCTTTCAGAAATGGAAAAAAAATCGCTCTATGAAAGATCTCATAAAAGAATAAAGACGCTTTGAGTTTCACTGGAAAATTGTTACTGAAAATAATGTAAAATATGTATTTATAAAATATTGTCGAAGTTCAAAAAAATTTGTAATAAAAGCTAAATTGGAATCACTAAAAAGAAAGTGTTTTAAATTTTTGAAAATAGTGTAAATAGTGTTTTAAAATTATGAAAATAGTGTAAATAGTAGTTTAAAATTTTAAAATAGTATAAAAAATTGTTTTTCTGTAATGATATTTTTTGGATGCTGTTTTGAAAAAATGTCAAAACCTTTTTTAATTTTTAATCAAGTAAGATTTTAGGTAATTTTTTTAAATCTATTTCAGGTGCAAATTTTTGCTCTCCAAAATTTCAGCCAAATGTGGAGCTTTAGGTCAAACGGTCTGTGAAGCACTAACACAAACATTGTCTCCTTCTTTATTAGTAAAGATGCGCAATGTAACCCGAATTTACTTTCGCCTGGCGCATTTAATTCATATCACGTGAGCAATAATTAACTGTTTCGTTATTAACTGCATATTTAAAAAAATGTACTTATAACTATAGTTTGGAAGAGAAGAGAAAAAATTTCAAAAAAGAAATCCACAACTTTCATCCGAATATATAGAAATATATGCTGGTTTTTGACTACAAAAGAAAGATCTACTGCTATAAATAAAATAAAATTAAACGTCATTCATTAGAATGTTTGAAATAACATCATAGTTTATTTTATATCCTTGTTATATGGTAAGTTGAAAAAAACTCGTAAAAACTACTTTGGTATATTTTTATTTTCTCGTACACGAGATATATAAAGAGAAATTATTGCCCCCGTCAAAAAATTCGAACACAGCATTCGATGTTTAAAATGAGAAAATTATCAAAATCTCGACATAATTCTTTTTTTTTTTAGCTGACAACAGAATTTTTAACATATATTTCAAACTTTAGAAACTCAAATAAAATTTTTTAATTAATTTTTTTTCAATTTTGAAATGAACTTCAGATGAAAAATTAAAGATTATTTTATTCTACATTTGATTTTTTTTTCCTATTATATGAAATTTAACTATTAAAATAGAACATTCAATGTAGTTAAATTTCATTTAACATACAAAGTTTAATTTAAATTTTATAGACTTATTTTTATTAATATAATTATTTTGAAACAATTTATATGCATTTGCAAATGTTTCAATTAATTTTATATGAAATGTAATTTATTTGTTTTAATCTTAAAAACTGACACCTTTTAACATTCAAAAAAAAAATCTATACGTACAACGAAACTGTATATCATGTTGCAAACTCATATATAATCTCTGAGGTTACATCTGCTGACTTTGATGAAACAATTCGCGCACCTTAACTAAAAGAAACATGCAAATTATCTTGATCAACAATGCAATTTAATTTATCCGGTTGATTTTAGCACAACGGTCAAGGTCTTTAATGCCTGCATCAAGATATCTAGATCTAGATTCAACCTTTTTAGGGCCCCTTTTTATAACCGGTAGACAATTTCTAGCACGATCTAGCTGCATCTGACCTTGGAGATTATAAAATGTCTTGTGGCATCTGCTTTTCAAGTTCAGTTGCGCAAAAATGGGTGGTGTTTCGAATATAAATAGGTGCGCTTGGAAACAATAAACGGTGAACTTTGAAGAAACTAGTTAAAGAAGCCTGATAAAGAAACCAGTTTGCAATGTTTTGAAACATGAATTCAAACCGAAAGATTGAAAAGTTGATTTTAAAAAATTCTGTTCAGTGTTTAGAATTCGTGCTGTGATTTTTATGAAAAATTTGACCTTTAACCTTTTGTTTTTTTAAATAAAGTTCCTAAAAAAATCGTTTCAATTTTTACCATCATGAGCCAATGCATTACTAAATTAATTTTATTCCTTTTTATGAAATTTCTTTATATCATATGGAACTTAATTCTAAAAATATCACACACAATCTAACTTCATGTAGTTTTTTTTAAATAAACTTCCTTGAAAAAATTTTTCTTTCAACATGAGCCTTTGCTAAATTAATAATATTTTTTTATGAAATTTCTCTTTTATGAATAATTTAAATTTAGCATAAAAATAATTTCATTATTAAATTCTAAGTGATATTTTGCCTAATAATAGAAGCTTTTATCATTCAATTTTTGTAACTGTTACAATTTTTTTTTAAATTTTCTTGGAGTTACTTACTATTAAATTTACTTATTAAAGTTTCGATATCAGTAAAAGAAGCCGAACTAATTAGGTCCGATTTTTATAAATAACTAAATTACTTTCCATCATGAAAAAAATTAATTTTAAAGTAAGTGTGTAATTTACATATTTAAAATAATTAGAGAATCAAAGAACCATTCTTTTCTTTTAGCCCCAACCATTTCTTTTATTTCACTAGTTTCAAATTCGTGGACTCTAGATATATCAGCAATAGTTGCTTGCCAACCTCCAACAGATTCCATTTTCAAAAGAAATCTCAAAAACGTTATTTCATTGTACATTCACTGAGGAAGCAAATAAATTATAAGTATTTAAAATTTATTATTATAAGTATTGTGGTATCTTGAAATCGGATCTTTTACGATTCACTACCATAATTTGCCACATTAAATTTTTTTAATTTTATCCATTTATTGCAATTAAATCCTGAAAATTCAAAAATAATGCACTGTAGTCGGAAATACAGGATAATTATACTTACAATTGCATTTTCAAAAAAGTTTTTTTAAAAAAGAAAAGAAACACTGGTCAGAATGATAATGATATTTCATCTGAGTATACGCGAAGCAATAGGAATTAGTTTTACAACAGGAAAAAAAATAATTCAAATGTTGACCGATAGATGGAGCTCTGCTCATCACTAAAAATTTTAATTAAAAGATTTGACATGTTGTGGCATTCTCCGTTTAAAGTTAATTTACCACGACAAGGAAGTGCCACAGTGGATGGGGAGAAATTGATCTTTAATTGTTCCTAGACCAAAAACAGTAGAAAAAGCAAAACTTAAATTGGTTTATTCCTAAATGGAAACCGTAGAAGAAGCAAAAGTTGACTAAACCATCAAGAAAGGAAGTCAACGCCGATTTATTTAAGAAATGTTTAAATATACTATCCACCGTCTTCTTCTACGAGCTGAAAGCCCAAAACAGCATGTTCCACAATAAATCAGAGTGTTTCAGTGGTGATATTATGAATACATTGCGTAATGCGTGTTTTCAATTCAACTATGTTCGCTATCGGACCCTTGCATTCAATATCTTTTAAGAACCCCACCACCAGAAGTCGCAAGAGTTCAGGTCAGATGATCGTGGCGGTCAGGATATTGGGAAATGCCGATGATAATTCAGACCGAATACAGTTAATGGCCCAGAGTCGCTTCTTAAATCTTTAATGTCGGGAATTTTTTTTACTGCAACTGTCGCACAATAAACATTCTCGTAAAAAAGGCTTCAAAGCAGAGCCCAAGCATTTAATGATAGTCATGACTATCTTCTCAGACGCAGAATAATAGAAACCGTATGTCCCACGCCTTTTTATCACGAATAATGGGTAGTTTAATTTTTTCTTTCAAAGCAGCCGGTTTTTAGCACGTGTACAGCGCCATCTATTGGTCACGTTTTGAATTTTAGTTTTTCTTGCAAAATGGATTCACATTGCTTCATGCATATTCAGATAAAATATCTTCTCGTCATTCTGAGCAATGGTTGGTTCTTTTTTTACGGCTTTTTGAAAATGCACCTTTAATTATAATCAATATTTATGGAAAACGTTGATGTAAAAGGACTCCAAGAAGTCAATAAAAATTAATTACAGAATTCTATCTTTATAAACAAGAGACAAACCAAATCAAATAAAAGTGTATACAACCATATATTCTTTTTTTCCTTATCCTCAATGTCCCCAAAGATAATAACTTTAGAATTACAATCTGTTTGATGAATAAGAAAGCATTGCATTCCAAATCAAATATATTTTATATTGATACCGGCTGTACAATTTTAAATTTCATCATTACTATTGTAAACATGAAAGTTATCATTAAAATTCTTAAATGCTTTTTGATAAAATTGCAGATAAGGATAAATTTTATGAAAGTATTTTTATAAATATGAAATAATCATTCGAAAGAAAAATTTCCAGTGGATATACATCATAAGATTTTAAAAATGTAGTAAAATGAAAAAAAATAAAGATTTTTTTAAATTTTTTACATAATATTTAATAATAATAATAATTTTCTCGTTAATAAATTAAAGAATAAAAGCCAAATTTAACTAATAAATGGTATATGATAACAAAAAATTATTTAGAATTTTCAGACTGCATGTTGATTTGTTAGATGCAGGAGAGAAAAAAAAGAAACAATGATAGGCGTAGGTTTACCCATGGATGTGAAATGTAACTGTTCTATAAATAGGACATTGGGCGTTAACGGGTTAAACTAAACGCAAGTTAAATAATGCATGAGTTATAACAATACTTAGTTTCAACAAAAATTTAGATTTGGGCAAAGTCTTTGAAAAAAAATATATAGGATAAGACAGATATAGGACAAAAAAATATAGAATAAAAGAGGTTTCTTTTCTTCTTAGACATTTTTTTATAATTATTATTCAAAAATTTTGTTTTTGTCTTTTTTACGAATATTTTTACGAGTTTTTAACATATATCTTAAGGATATTAAATAAATACTTCTGGGATATCTTTACATTAATGACGTACAATGGTGAACCTATACACTGCATAATTGAAAACTACTTTACAAGCTGGAAGATGACCTTTATTTTGTCAATAATGTCACAGATCTGATTGTCACAGATTAACTTATGTAAGTTGCAATTAACAAATGATATTATTTGTAGTATATATTAGATTTAGATATATAATAACATTTGAAATTTTATTTCCTTACAATATAATCTTCTCTGTCTATAATAAACGAACTCAAATCCATCTGTCGGATTGAAACAAGTAGTGATCTACTAACAAGAAAAAATGCCAAATAAAATTTTAATTAAAAATGTCCAAAATAAAATTTTAAAGATGCCAAAAGCAATTACTAGCAATAACTCGCAATTTGGTTCGTGAAGGAAGAATGTAATTACTCAACATAAACATTATTTATTAATGTTTATGTTTATTCGTACTCCGTTAAATCAGACACTTTAAAGATTTAAAAAAAAGTTGCTAAGTTGCTTAACACCAAAACAGAAATTTTCATTTGCGCATCCGATGATGACGAAGATCAAAAGAGTGACGTCATTTTTAAACTGCGCCCAAGGTTACAGACGACGGTAGCCGATTATGTGTATTGTTTATTGGATACAAATTTTCGGTATTATATATGTCCAGTGAAAATCAAAAACGAAGTAAATACCCGTATTTTATTGATTTAGGCATAGATGCAGCTGCAGATTTCTGACTAAATAGGCTTAACAGCAGCCACTGGTCGCTGGACAGAGAAAGAGGCCAAAAACATTTCCTTTAAAGTACTGTTATAGTCAAGTTGCCAAATTAATAAATACAAAAATATATACATTTTATGAATTATAAAATATTAGAATAATAATATTGTGTCAAGTGTAATTATTCAGTGTAAATGTTAAATTGTGACCGCAGGTTTTAATACATTCGTTTAATTACTATAGTATTTACAAGCATCGAGCATTTGTTTATAATTAAAATTATGCATAAACACAAAATCATGAGTTATCTCTATTTATATTAAAGATGAGTATGCTTGTATTTGCGACACGCACACACGAACTCAAGTATTATTTTCTAGGCGTAATTTTTATATTTAAAGGCACATACATAACATGTATTATTTAATGAGCGTTAAATGTGTGTGTGTGTGTGTGTGTGTGTGTGTGTGTGTGTGTGTGTGTGTGTGTGTGTGTGCGTGTGTGTGTGTGTGTGCGTGCGTGTGCGTGTGTATTGGTGTTCTACGCTTCCAAATTTAGTTATATATACTTGATATATATAACTAAATTATATAGTTATATATACTTGAAAGAGTGGAAATGGAACATCAGAGCACATTTTTTAAAAATTTAATTGGAATCTTAATTAATTAAAAATAAGATAAATTTTGATATTTTTTCGCTATAATATCAGAAACTATTCCAGCACAAAAATGATTTTTTTTTAAATTATATTTCAATTTTGCCAACGTAGTCGTTGTAATATTCTTTAGTCTAGATTTAATTAACTTTTAAACTTATTTTTAAGTACATTTCACATCAACATTGTCACTGTTGAGACTGAAACTGAAATCCTTTTCCTAGTTTCATCAAATATTTGATTACAAGATTTTCCTCAGTTGTTAAAAGCTGAAGAAGGACCCTGTTTAATATCTATGTAATTTACTGGACAAATAAAAAATGAAATTACGATATCGAAAAATAAATTTAGAGATGAACTGAATACCTAATAGTGCTATGATGTCATGGAACTAATCTCCAATGGAAAAGTTCGTACGTACAATATACAGAACAACACTAATAAAACAACGCAGCTTTAACATCTGACAATTTCATGGAATCATCGGTATGAAATTTTATCAAAGCGATTTAACAGAAATTTAATATAACTAATATCTCCGGCGAACCTGCTGGTAACAAATGGCGATTATTAGTAAATAAATAAATAACATTTTCAAAAAATTACTAAAATAAAAATAATGTAAACACATGATTAATATGTTGATTTTGTTAAAAACGTATTGAAATGTGAAACTCATTTGACTATTTTATAAAAATTAAAACTTCATAATACGCATTGCCTTGCTTATAAATCCGCCGTTGCCTAAATATTACGATTTGTTTTATCAGTTCATGCCATATGTTTTGCTTTGCCCAGATACTTTCTTTGTTAGCTATTCTTATTTTGATGATTCTTTGGTAAGTTTTATTATCAAAATATACTCGCAAACATTCAATGGAGAAACATCTGGGAACCGTGGAGGATGTTCACACCCACACTCTTCTATGTGCATTTGAGATCCGTATCACTATGAAAGATCAACTACAAGAGAATCCCAATTTCTCAATGCAACATTTTCTTTAATGTCAACCAACTGCGAGATAGTTTGCAAATTTTGTTCATTGTACACCTGAAAAATATAAATTGCGATCCCTGCTGCGCCATACTTTCTAAGATAAACGAGCTGCCGCATACTTAAATCCATTCTTCGACCACCACATTTTTGACTGTTTCTTCGTGCCAAAATATTGGAATTGTGACATTCTCATATGCGAAGTATGCAAAGAGATAATATTAGAGTAGTTAAAAAAATGGAAATCACTGAATCTCCACTATTAGACCACGTTGCCTATCTGCCTGCGAACACAATCTCAAAAACTTTTGAGTTAGAAGGATAATATTTGGTAAATCATCGCCAATAAGGATCGCCAATTCGGGAGTGGACACACCGAAATTTTCTCAGATACTCCCTATTAAATATATTTGTATATGCTATTGGCGAATAATAGTTACGAAAATATAAAAATTGCTTTGGGAAGCGAACCTATTTTGATTAATCTGATTTTTTTGTTTTTTTTTTAAATAAGGGTTTGTAGAATTATTCTAATTCCTTTTAATTTATATTTCTTTATAGATATCAAAAGATATTAATAAAATAAGCATTCCTCAATATCCGTTTAATTTAATATTCAGTAATTTTATTTTATATTATACTTTTTCTGCTCTATACAATTATTTCAATAGCAATTCGTGAAAGCTTTTTTTAAATATAAAACCTTTTTATGCGGAAAATTCTCATTTTCACTTGCTATGTTTTCCTTTCCCAGTCTTCGGAAAAATTCGCCGATTAATTTTAGCACAAACTCCTTTTACAAGAAAATTCCCCTTACAGATAAAGAAACCACTCACGTTTTATTTATTTTTAAATAATCAAAAATTATGAAGGAAATTAAAATAACTATTTCACCTTCTCTCCTAGTTGAAACTTGAGAATCATTTCTTGAATTTCATTTCTCCTTGAAAGAGATTTAAAAAAACATACACAAATCCGACATTTCTGTTGAGAGAACATTCCAGACTCTAATCTTCAAAAAAAATAACAAAACTAATCCTAACTATATGTAGCTATTTTCTGTCACCGGGATTCCACTTCTAAAGAACCAGATTCCCAGATGTTGCCAGTCGAGGAATTTTATTTATGATTAAGCCTATCATCATGGAAGTCTTCTGTCTTTATTTACCGTGATTTAAAATGCAGGTGCCCGTCAGCATCGCCTCGGCCCCATCCATGGCAGGACAATGAACTGCAGAGAACTTTCGCCGGAACCTGAACTCAGGAATAAAATTGTAATAACCTTAAAGAGAGTGCGATAGAACATAATGGAAGCGAATATAATCGCGATGACACGCTCGTTCATTCATCTCGAAGCAAAACAAACGCAATTGTTTTGTGGATGGAGTTCCATAAGTCTCACCTCATTTGCATTTAACGGAAGAATGAAGTTCCAGCTGCTGCATTAGACGTGGATGAGTGACAAATCGAAGGTTGAGACGTGTGTGGAATCGCGCACATGACGCTGCTCGTTTATTCGAGAAACGTACAGCAAACTCTGCCGAATTAATGAATACAATTACGATTGTTTTCTCAGACTCTTAGAGTATACGGAGCAATTTTCCGGATACTTCTCCCTCTGTATAATAAATCATTCTTCGATTAATCTTAAGGTAAATGTACTCTAGTTTTAGCAATGTTGTGTAGTATATCTAATATTTGTTTATAGAAGAAAGCAAATTTGTTTGATATTCGTTGTTGGATTTATTTACGAAAAGGATTAAATTAAAGCATTTTTAATTTAATCTTTTAAGTTAATAAAAGATAATCCGATGGCTTTGACAGGCGACGACAAAAATCCGAAAGGTTTGTTTAAAGATTATTAAAATTTAAAATTTAAAAAAACTTTTAAGCGGCTTTAGATTCAATTTTCTCTAATGTCCAAACTTAAAGATTTGTATAAAAAAATTAGAACTCTTTTAACTGTTTAAATAAAAATAATATTAATGTATCTGGCGTTACAAGCATTTTATACCAATATGTTAAAATTGTGTCCAACTTGTTCGTTTCTTTATTTATGAATTAACTTTATGTTAGAACTAAACAATGGATTGGCAATAATTTGATGATAGCTCAGATGCAAAATCCAGTTTACAAGCATTAGTCAGTGTTCAATAAAAATGTTGCTATATGAATTAGCATTTCGATTTTTTTTCTTGCCATGCACCTATTTCGAAGAAAATCAAAGTAATACAGACATGAGCCTTTTTTATAGTCTGCATTTTATCTCTTTAATATTGACACTTTAGGTAAGTTTCACATGTTCCGAGTGCATTTACTAAATTTTGTTTGGTAACATATTTATTTAACTTCCATAAACAATGAATTTTTTATCTTCATTTTACTGTAATATTTCTTCACAAATAAGAAAAAAAACTCATATTAATGTCCAAATATTTATTAAAAAAACTTAAAAAAATTACTGTAATAACTTTGGAATGGAAATGACGTTCCAAGGTTCTTTTAATGCAAACTTAGAGCCACTTTGATTCCTTATTTAGGTTTAATCCATTTTGAAACCGAGATATTTTATAAATTTATCAGCTTAGCAAGAATACTCTTTATTTATCAAAATATCTTTTGAATATTAATCTCATACAATTTTATATTCTTGAAGCTATGTTATTGAATTGTCCTTCATCGAGTTAAATTAATTGCCTTGTTTGGTTGCTTAATTATTTTAACAAATGTGTTAACAAATAATTCTAGTGTTGATCCTTTGAATACTGAATTCTTTTTTTGTCTCGGATATCATTTAATTTATAAGTAGCATAAATTTTAGTTATAATATTTGACAAATTACTTGCTGAAGTAAAACTCTCACACTCATGGTGTTTATTAAATACATAACTTTGAAGTGGACAATCACGAACCCACAACGCCAAGCCAATGGAATAATGGTAGATTAAAAGTGATCAAAAATAGCTCAAAATGGGTATGTCCTGGTGAGAAAGTTTTAATACCCAACCTGTCCTAATTACCATTTAAAACTGGCTCTCACTAAATCTAGGTAAGTAGAGAGAGGTTGGGGTTGCATGAAAGGGAGTGCGATGTACTTTAGTGAGGAAGTTGAAATTACGTTGGTGTGGAGTGCTTATAAGGGACCAATCTAAATGGAGAAACAAAAAATGGAGTGGCGTGGGGCACCATTTTTCCATTGGAATAGTTGCGAATGATCAACTTTTCCACCTTCTACAAAATATATAACAAGTTGATTAACTCTAATAGGATTATAATGATTTCATTTTTAGAATGGGAATGTATGTGTTGGCAAAAATTAGGATGGAATATACATCTTGGGAGCATAGGAATGAACATCTTGTCGAAAAATGGAATGACATGAAGTGCTAGTTGGGAATGGTTGTGAATGATCAGTTTTGCTTCTCTCTATGATGGTAAGATTTCAGGTGAAGTCATCATGACTACAAGTTTCCTTTTAAGGTGTACGTACACACTTAGAACTTCGAAAATCGTTCGAAATATCGAATTTTTTTTATTGCTTCAAAATGTTCTCTGATCCTTTAGCTTTCAAACGATACCAAGATGTTGTCAATATTCGGAATATTTCTCGAGTTATAATTATTTTTTTCGAGGTACTTTCACTAAAAATTCTAGTTTCGGTTTTTTTTAAACTCATTTTATGAAGAATGATATTTTTCCAGTATGTTGCTTCATTCAAACATTCATAACTCAACAAGGAATTAACCAAATACAATTATTTATATATCAAAATAATCTTTATGAAACAGTGATTGTTTTGTACCTCAATCAAAGTTATATTCATAGAAATAAATTTTTAATAGCTATTTAAATGTTAAAATTACAGAAAAAATCTCACTTTTCTATTCATCGTTGATGAAAAAATTGTTAAAAAAAACTATATATTTTTATAACTTGATTGAGGCAGACAACTTGAAGACTAATATTAGACATCATTTCAAACTAGAATTGTGTGTCTGAACAAATTAGAATTTAAGATATCATGTTTAAAAAAAATGCTAATTAGCTCATTAAATATTATTTAATTAATTAATAATTAGTGTAATATAGTTTTTTCCTCACTGAAATGAGTTTAAACATATATTAATGACTAACTGTGAAAAAACTGGATTTTTAAAGTTAAAATTTTAAAAAAGTCTTCTAGTGTGTACGTACACATTAAAGAATAAAATATATCAATTCCGTCTTGAGCTTCCAGCATGGCATCTAATCAATTCATGATAATTTTGAATCTGGACAGGTGAAAAAATGAATACATCAGTTGGCATTTCACTTTTTCCAGTTATGAAACAATATCTTTCAGAAAGAAACAAAGATTTGTAGGTTAGGAATAGTTAAAGTTGTGTTTCCGGCCACAACAACTAATTGATATTCATTCTCATACAATAATTATATTAATGCTTTTTCAGTCATTGCAAATATTTCAAAAAAATTATTCATTATTTTAAAATTTAGAGGGTCTTATCGCAAATTTAGATGGAAATATTTAGTACATTCAAATTTGGATGTGGGCATTAATTATATCAAAATTTGAGAAACTGAACATTTAAGATATGTCAGAGTAGTAGTAAAATACCAAAAATGAAAAGAAAAAAAATTGCATCCTATTGTGTGCGAGATATTAATAACATTTAATTAACTTTTTAATAAAACGAAAATTTTCAATAACCAGAAACGTTCTGAAATGTTGACGATTTATATTGTACGCAATCGTATTATCGACCTAGTTACAGAACACTAAAGTCTTTTTCCCCGTCTCCACATAATTCTAGAAAATAACCGTTAAACTTTCTGATTTACAGAACAATTAAGCGATTGAAAATTACAGGGTTCTTACTTCTCTGGAGAGGACAAATCTTTATACAAGTGATGCAAAAAATTTACATTTTGTCTTATTTATTTTTCAAGTTACCCTCACGTTAGTGCACGAATGGCCATTTGAAAAACAGTCATCATTCCAAAGACAACAGTGCAGAAAATACTTTAACTCAATTATTGGAATCTACAAAGATTCGAGGACACCTGGGACAGAGACTATCAGACAGAGCCGGCCTTCTCTATGAAACCATTTTAGGCCCTAAATTTTTTGCAAAGTAAAAACCCTATTCAATTATGTAAATATATTACTGTTCCATGTTTATTTAACGCATGATTTTGTTTTTGCTTCTAATTTCTTCAGGAAAGTTACAATTTTTTGCAATTTCTTTTTCAATGTTTCTTTTTAGTATAGCAAGTGCATTCAAGCGTTATGCACACATGCTTGACCGAAAACAATTCTTTATTAATTTTAATTTGTTGAAAGAGCGCTCAGCATTTATTAAAGTAATTGGCAATGTAAAGAAAAATTTTAATACAGTTAATACATTCAGAAATAATTATTTATAATTATTAATTAGTATATATTGCAATATGTGTTGAGCGTTATTTACATTTCTTTCACTCAAAATCAAATCCCTAG
Organism: Argiope bruennichi; assembly: GCF_947563725.1. NCBI lineage: Eukaryota > Metazoa > Arthropoda > Arachnida > Araneae > Araneidae > Argiope > Argiope bruennichi. The sequence continues at coordinate 44,314,772 of NC_079153.1, read as the reverse complement.
CAAAACAATTATTTGGAATTGGTTTTCATCTAATTGTTATTATAAAACGTTACAAAGTTTTTGGAACATTTTTCTAATTCATGTTTTTCGAAAGTTTTTATCTCAGTGATTAATTTGAAATACTGTTAAATCTATCTTCTATCTGTGCAATAACAGTATCAATTAGAGTATTAAAAAATAACATCTAAATTCCTCAACCGGGTTTTCTATAATTTCATCTTCTGCTCTTTCAAGCGATAATTTCTTTTTCGAATACAGTTTTCAGGAAAATGTTCTGAAAGATTCAAATTACGTTCTATCGCTTTTGCTTCGTCTAAAAATGAGTTACATTTTGTTCTTAAATTTTGGTTTTCAGTTTTATTTTTATTGACCTATTTAAAAGCCCAGTGAAGATCAATTATTTTTACATGGAATAATTTATTGATAGTGCTAGTTTTGGACCATATGGTAAACCATACTACTAAATATAAAATAAATCCATAAAATAATACCATCCTGTATTGAATCCAATAGACTTTTAGCCTCGGACATTCTTTTAGGACATTACAAGTTTGTTCAAACTGTATATACACTGCTTTAACCGTATCTAGTTTGGTTTCCCAAAGAGTATCGCACAATGGTTTAAGCGTAATGTTTAAATGCTTTTGTAGAATTTCCCATATTTTTGTAAATGCAGAAAATAAACAATATGAACGTTACAATATCAACAAAATTAATTTCAATACATACTGCTAGAAGAGGCATCGCAAATTAATAAATTAAAAGTGTGTCATAGGCAAGGCACATAAATTGCATGAGGGTTTAGAGCAGTTATTCTAGATTGTACACATTTCTATTTCCCTTTCATGTTGCTACCATTGCCGTATGGTTGCCCTCTACAATCCATAATATCTAAATCAAGCTCACTTAGTATTTCCAATAGGGCTTTTTTTAGTCCTTCTCCAGTCACATCAGTTATTTCAATAAATCCTATAAATGTCTCATTTATACTTAATCTTTTCTCTTCAAAATTTACATACCTAATAAGTTTGTACAAAATGTACATCCTGAAGTTTATTTTTATGGGAAATATCAGAAGTAGAATCCATTTGGATATTATAATACGTGGCTACTTTTGTATCGCTTTAACTTTGTTAAGAACTTCGTTTCCTAACGCAGGAATAATTTGTTCTTGTGATGTATGTGCTAAATCATGCACAATTCTACTTTTAGAATTTTTATTCTGTTTATATGATCCATAAGCACAGAATCTTATTTACTTAATAATTCGATTAACTTAAAAAATTTCCATTATTAAGCGTTCTTATTATTTCATGGTTTCCTCGAAGTGGAAGATTATTACTCGCTAAAAATAGAATCACATCTACAATTCTTGGAAATAGTAATTTAAGTGGTTCCATTTCCTTATTTATATTACTTGATTTGTTTTATTAATAGTCGAATATAAATTTAGTCGTTTCAGTATTTCTTTCCAAGCAATAAATGAATTAAGTGACTAATAGAATGATTTTCAATTAACGTTGATAACTTTCTTCAGTTATTATAGCCACCCATAAATCGTGTAGATTTTTCATTTCTGCTGGAAAATAATGTACAGTAAAAACAAAATTCCGAGTCTTGCGTTTTTGAATAAATCAACCAGTTACATTTCATCATTTGACACTTTTTAAAAAGTAGTAAGTAGTGGAAAATGATCTATCGTCAGCATTCTTGGCAAAATCACCTTTGTGTTATACAAATCTGTTTTTAATACAAAAAAATCTTTTAACTTATTAGTTATAATGCTTGGTCATAAACGTGAATCACTTATATGCACTTAATCACATTTGTTATTTTCATTTTCGTCGTCATTTTTTGATTCAATCATATTTGTATAAACCTATTGTTCTTCAAAGATTTTCACAGTTTCTACACTTTCATTGTAAGATTGTGTAGTTTGTGCTTTCTTCGTCAATTGTAGCTTGAATAGTAACTTCTACAGTCGAAACAATTTCATTGCCAGAATTACTTCGTAGAGAAAAAGAAACAGATATACTGATGACTTTTTGAAATTTAGCTTTTCTTCTTTTTTCTTTTCTGCTAATTTTCTTTTTTGCAACCGAGTCTTGATACCCAGAGGGATACTTCCTTGGCACGGACTTGATTAGATCTAACAATATTAAACACTTTATAGTATGAATAATCAAAATAATATATGTAATTCAATCTAGTAGGTGAGGTCAATGACCATACTTTATGTACATAATATAATTTTCTAAACTGTAATATTTCTGAAAACTTCGCTTATTTCAAAACCCATCGATTGTTCCAGTTAAATTTCTTTCTGTCTTGTTTCCATCCAGCTATCATCATTCGATGCATTATTTTAGTTCTTAATCATATTGGGGCCCCTTCAATCGTGGGACTCCGGTACATAGCATCCGCCGCACATAATGCCACTTCATAAAAATTTAACTTTTGTTATTTTTCATTCTTATCCTCAGCAGAAAATAAAATATTTACACATATTTGGGTCTTATTTGATGAAACGTTTGTCCTACTTTTTTTAGATATAATGTATATATAAATAGGATGATCAATAGAGTAATTTTAAGACCTTTAAATTCAATATCTCATATAGCCAGGGAAATGGTATGTACCTATAGTAAAGTGACTATGCTCAATTTATTGAGATAAGTTACAGCGACCCTTGGAACAAAATAAAGAAGTTATAAAAAATAAAGGAAGTCGGCCAAAAAGTCCAATCAGAAAAATGTATACTATACCATAATAAAAACATGGGAAAAGTATTTCTGAAGTTATTTGTAAAATATTTTTTCAGAGATATTTTCATTTAAAATTATGAACTTTCTTTAATTTGAAAAAGGGTTCATAATAAAATTTTAAAAAATGTATTTTCTAGTATTATCATACAGTTTTTCCGAATTAAGCAACGGTAAAGCGAAATTTAAACAATGAAAAAAGTAAACAAAAATAATAATTTAAAAAACTTTTAAATTGTACTCGAGGAGGGGAGGGGATTTGTGGGATTTAAAGGGAATACAAGGATTTGATACCCTGTGTGTGTATATTAAGTTTTTTAACCTTTTGCTTCCCATTCAAGTTGTTCAGTCATAACGTTTTGGACAAAAGTAGTCTTTTAGCTTTATTTGTTGATTTTCTGACAGATAATGTTATTTTTATTTTATGCCGTTCGCTTTAATTTCATCCCTGCAGATATAATTAAAGACTTCCGATTACGCTTTTCCCCTTTTTGTATTTCTATTTGTCATTGCTCATAGGTTGGATCCATTCTGCTTACCGCGCCATGTAACTTAACAGCTATTTATCCCTTGGAGATTTACAACCATTGGCTATGAAATTCAAAAGGTAGACAGATGATATTAGAATATCCTAATCATGTCTAAATTCCTGAATCCTAATGAACCATGTGAATTAATTACCTGATTAAATTAATGTCAAAGTTTGAAGTTACCTGAACTAAAGTTTATTGGGATCAGTTTTGTTTTTGTTTTTTTTAAATTTCAGGTTAAAGATAAATAACAAGTTTGATGCTTGGGTCTGTATCATCTCCACATCATTATTGATCTGATGGAAGGCAGAAAATTGAAAATCTGCTTAAATGTTCAGAATTTCACATTCGTACTCAGAGTCTTCACCCTATAAAGCAAAAAAAAAAAAAAAATGTCCTAAAAATTAAAATTAAATCTCTACCACAACCAAAAGATAAAAAAAATTCTTTAATGAAGAAATCTGGAAAGTTAAGGTATACATAAGAATTTTTAAATGCAATTAAACACAAATCAATGTTTCCAACTAACAAGCTGGTCGCCAAAGGCAGTCATTCGCACACAAACCTCAATGTGATATATTATCAGTTTATAATTCCAAAAAATGAAGAAAAAATCATTAAATAGCAATGTAATTTCCAAGAACACCTAATAAATTAAATAAATAAAGAATTTTTTAATAATTATAACTTAGCAAAACTGATTAATGATACAGTTATCAATAACTAATTAGTATGTGAACTAAATACCTGATTTAATTAGTATCAAATTTTGAAGCTTGCTGAACTAAAGTTTATTGGAGGGGGGGGGGGTCGGATTTCTAATTTCAAGCTAAGGATGTATAACAAGTACGATGCTTGAATCTATTCCATCTCTTTACCACCTCCGAACCATTATATTATTATACCATTATTATTATCACCATTTGATGAAAGATCGAAAACTGAAAATCTACTTAAATGTAAGGCATTTCATGTTCGTATTCAAGGTCCCCTCAATACAACGCTAAATTTCTACCACAATTAAAAGTTTAAAAATTATTTAAGGAAGAAACCCTGAAAGTTAAGACATACTTAAGAAATTTTAAATTAAATCAAACTCAAACAAATGTTCCCAGCGAACAAGTTGGTCTCCAAAGGCAGTTATTCGTACACAAACGTTAATATCATATATTATCAGTTCATAATTTTAAAAAATGAAAAAAAGTCATTAAGTGGTAATGGAATTTCCATGAACATGAACACCTAATAAATCAAATAAATCTAGAAATTAATGATTCACTTAGCAAGAACTAATTAGTGTGTGAACTAATTACCTGATTAAATTAATGTCAAAGTTTGAAGTTACCTGAATTAAAGTTTATTGGGGTCACATTTCTAATTTCAAGCTAAGATATATAACAAGTTCGGTGCTTGAGTCTATATCATCTCTTAACCATTTCCCACACACATTAATAACCACATTATTAATCTGATGAAAGACAGAAAACTGAAAGACTGCTTAAATGTTAGGCATTTCATGTTCGTACTCAAGGTCCCCTCCCGACAACGCAAAATAAAAGTGTCCTAAAATTAAAGATTAAATTTCTACCACAACTATAAGTTTAAAAACTCTTTAATGAAAAAAAACCCTGAAAGTTCAGAACTTTTAAACGAAATTAACCTCAAACTGAGGTTTCCAGCAAAAAGCTGGTCGCTAAAGGCAGTTATTCGTACACAAATGTTAATATCATATATTATTAGTTTGTAATTCCAAAAAATGGAAGAAAAAAACATATAAATGGTAATGTAATTTCCACGAACACTTAATAAATTAAATAAATCTAGAAATTAATGATACACTTAGCAAGAAAGTGATACAAGGGGAATCTCATTAAATTCATTACACAAGAATAATTGCGTTCGGCTCACTAGAAGTTCATCTAGAAACATTATAGGCCAAGATGAAGCTTCTTCATTAGACATTGAAATTACTGGTTGATGCTTCGAGTCAGGCAGGTTTTACTAAGTGGTTAAAAGCAGACTGACCGCCAATTATGTGTTAGCATTATGCTTTCACTTGACTCTGCCCTTAGTAAGTCCAGTTCAAGAATTGGAAAGGTCAAACGCAGTGCTCGGAGCATTTCCTTCGTAAATAAACATTTCCACTTATCAATTTGCATTTCAATCGAGCGAGAGGAGCAATAACCTTGATGCATGAAAGGAGAATCATTTATTTTTGGCGTTGGTGCAAATATTATTATACGCTAAGTCTCAGATGTAACAGAATGAACGTAATTGACATTTACTTTAGTTGAATTGTTATGAAAAGTATCAAAATGTATAAAAAATAATTCATATCAACCATTTTATTGGTTTAAGTTATCGAGTAGATTAAACACAAAAAACATCGATTATTCGCATTTAAATTAAAAGTTATTATTCTAAGAAAAAAAATCAAATTAAAAAGCCGTAGTAAAAAATAATAAAATAAGTTTTCAAAGGTTATGATAGTTTAATTAGATCAGGTGAAAAAAATTTTAATGTAAATTTGGAAATATAGTTTTTAACTTTTTATACGGGAAAATTTTCTAATTTTATTTCAATATGCTTCTTATATAAATGAATAACTAATAAAGATTACAGATCTTTTAAGTAGGAAAAAAAAATAATAAAGCAAGTATTCAAAATTATGATAGCTTAATTAGATCAGAAATATTTTTTAATGTAAATTTGGAAAAATATTCTTCATTTTTTTATGTGGGAAAATTTTTTATATTTCTATATATATTTTATATAAATAAATAACTAATAAAGACTGCAGACATTTTAGGTAGGAAAAAAATAATAAAATAAGTTTTCAAAAGTTATGATAGTTTAATTTGATCAGAAGCAAATTTTTTTCAAATGTAAATTTAGCAAAAAATTTTTCTTTTTTTATTAAATTTTTTTAAAAATAATTTTATTTCAATATGCATTTTATATAAATGAATAACTGATAAAGATTTCAGATTAATATTTACATTATTTTTTGAAAAAAATGATTTCGTTGAAAAAAAAAAAGATCGGTTAAAAAATGTACGTAAGTACTTTTCTATCAATCAGAAATCACGGACCAAAAAAAAATTCTATTTTTGGAATGTTATTCTGCGATTTTAAATTATCTCATAAGGGTTAATCTTCATTAAAAAAAAGGTACAGAAAAAAATTAAATTTGAAATCAACATTTTGTCTCAGTTATTAAACTTGAATTCATTCCGTTGCGTTCATAAATATTTCAATTTAATAATTTTGAAGACCAGTCACATCATCAAAATAAGCCTTTTTTTTATTTTTTCTCAAATTTACTTATCAATACATTTTTTCAATTTTGAAATCGTCCATCATTATGCCACTTTAAATATATATATATATATATATATATATATATATATATATATATATATATATATAGCAGTAACGTCTCGTACAAAATATATAAATGGTCAATACATTGGCAGGGCTTTTATTTATATTCGGATGACTCATGTGAAAAGGTTTCTGAAGTGATTATTATCGCATCTAGTTGGACCCAAATGCATGGGACTTTCCATTTAGGAAATCGTTTGGGAATTCAATATTTCGAGATCCACAATATAAGCTGAGTATATCGAGAATACCTAATTAATGAACAACGTAATGGCCGACCGCCTGCAAATAATGACGGAGACCAGTGACGTGTGCGTAGAATTGTCAGTGTAACAGACAACTAACACTGCGTGAAATAACCGCAAGAATCAAAGTGAGACGTACGACGGACGTGTCCGTTAGAACAGTGCAGCAAAATTTGGCTTTAATGAGCTATGGCAGCAGAAGACAGACTCGAGTGCATTTATTAACAGCAAGGCATAGCATGCAGGCCTCTTCTGGACTCATGACCATATCTTTTGGGTCCTAAACGGCTGTAAAACCGTGGTTTGGTCAAATGAATCGCGATTTTAGTTGGTAAGAACTGATTGTAGTGTTCTAATATGGCATTGACCTCACGAAGCTGCAGACCCAACTTGTCAATAAAGCACTGAACAAGCTAGTGGTGGTTTCATAATGGTGTGGGCTGCTTTTATATGGAATGGACTGGGTCCTCTGGTCCATTTGAACCAATCATTGGCTGGAAATGGCTCTGTTCAGCTACTTAGTAACCACTTGCAGCCTTTCATGGACTTCATGTACCTATATAACACTGGTACTTTTATGGTTGACAATGCATCACGTAACGGGGCCACAGCTGTTCACGATTAGTTCGAAACAATCCTTCTGGACAAATCCAGCGAATGATTTGACCATGGAGATCTACCGACATTAATCCAATCGAACACTTATGGGACATAATTGAGAGATCAGTTGGTTCACAAAATCATGCCCTGGTAACACTTTCGCAATCATGTACGTCTAAAGAGGCAGCATGACTTAATATTTGAGAATGTCAATATGTATATCCCTGCATATATATTGACATTCTCAATGTATATGCAGGGGAGTTCCAACGACTTGTTGAGTCCATGCCAATGACTTGCTGAGTCTAGTTTCTGTACTTCGCCGGGCAAACGGTGGACCGACAAGTTAATTTAAGTTATCCCATGACTTTTGTCACCGCAGTGTACTGCAAAATTATTGAAGAAAAGCGTTAAAATTTCATTTATTTTTTACATTTTATTGTGTTACAGTGTACTACGAAATTATTGAAGGAAAACATTAAAGTTTAATAATTTTGAACGATTTAAAATCCATTAAGATTTTTAAAGCATCTTTGAGTGCATCTATTACCCTAGAATAATTTGATATCTACAGATCCAATGACAGAAATTTTCACACAATATTCACTCATTCTTATTGCAATTTACAAATAGTGTTTGGCAGCAGACCAAACTTGTCAGCATTATCAAGCTACTAAAACAAATGAAATTCTCCATAAATTCATAAAAATAGAGTTTCATTTTCAGACAATTATCAAAGTTCCTTTTAAAACGATCGGATTTCAATTAATCTCCAGTTTAAAAATCGTAAACTGGGGATTGACCCGATAATGATAGAAAGACTACATTTAGATTACTGTAGTTATAAATTTTTATTATTTTCTTTCGTTAATTTTTTTAGCCTGTTTTTATTTTTTATTAGTCGATTTTCTTTAGTTGCTACTTCTTATATACAACCGACCACCTCGCCACCGTTGAAAGAAGCAGAATCGACAGAATTTGCTGTGCCTAATTATGGCTACCAGAAAGAGAATTACTCTTTCTAAGCGCAATTTAAAAAAAAAAAAAAAAAAAAAACAATAAGAAAAAGATATTATTTTGATATGACTAAGAAAAATGGATTGAATATTAATATTAATTAATTAATTAATGGATTGAATATTATTATTGAATCTTAAAGAATATTGGACATTATGAAGAAATCGAAATACGGTTACAATATTTATGGACTGGGTCTATTGGTCTCTATTTCTATTAATAATGAATACAAGTTGCTTATGGCGACTAGCTGGTGCTTCGAGAATATCGGTTATATTTTATTTCAGAAAAATTGTTTAGATAAAGCTTCAAATCCATGATACCCTCTGGCTGCCAGATATTAATGCTGATTATTTTAATTATCTTACATATGTTCTGTTCATTGAGTGTATGAACATGTTAATCACTTATTTTTAGTTTGTTTTTCTATTTTCCAAACTACAGCAAATAATATATTTGTTAAATATAAAAGTCTATTTAACAAATTATTATCATGTTATTATTTATCATGAGTCATGATAGCTCGACATATATGTTTACAGACAATAATTATTTAAGCAAATGCTGAGTGTTCTGTAACAACAAAATAAATGTAATGAAACAGATAAGAAACCTGACTAGTAATTTTTGACAAAGTATTAATATGATCCTAACATTTTATAATTCATAGAATTTCTACTTTTTCATAAATTTATCTATTTGGAAAAAAATTAATAACATTTTTTAATCTGTCTCCCTCAGCACGTTGTTCTGAGAAGAAACTTCTACTACTAAGAAAAGAATTTTAAAATTAATTATTGCAAAATTAATTAATTATCAACCTAACTATAAACAGTCACTAGTCATTTCAACTGGAGAGATTTTTTTCTATAATAGATTTCTAAATGTAGTTATAATTTTGAATCGCCATAGTAAAATCTTGTCATTGGAAAACTGTAGTTGTAACGTATTTGCTGCGGCAAGCAATTTAGTATAATTACTTTTTCTCCTAAGAACATTTTCATTTTAAGAATGTTTCTGTTTAAATAATATTGGCATTCGTAGTCAACATAAAGTTGACAAAACAAAGATTATATGACTTGTAGAGGTACAGATTAATTCATTTTAAAGCGAAACTCGTCAAATACATTATGACAATCTAATTTTGGAGATTTCTGCACATCTTGCAGGAGAAAAAAAAATATCGTTACAACACAGTACATCATCTAACAATGAATTTTAAGATATGCACAACATCATATGAAGCTTATATGAAATGACACCATAAAAAGTGGTTTTGAAATAAAAATAATTTACAATATTTCTTCTGATGAACTGAGCCGTAGATCATAATATAAAGTAATGAGAAATTAGGCTATTTATAATTAGCAGTTATAATATTTATGACACTTGCAGTAAACTAGGTTGAAATTCAACTCAAATTTATTAGGTAACTGCATTTGCAATGCCAGCGTCTCCCAACAAAATATCCCGACGTGAAGATCTTTGAGTTCAAAAATTATATCAATTTACTGCTCAAAAGTCATCGAATTTTCTCCAATGTCCCGGTCTCGTCTGGAAACATCATCTGTGAAACATGCTTCACGGCAATGTCACTGTATCAGTGGGAAGCTCAATGCATGTTTCGCTTCCAGATTGCAGTATTCGTCGTAGCATATAAGAAACAAAACTGATACCCAGCTTTACATTATCTTGAAAATTGTCAAATAAACAACGTTATGTAAATATTTGCACTATACCGATCAAAGCTGAATGTTGCAATCCTTGCACAAAAAAAATAGAGAAATAAATGCTTCAATTTGAAAAATTGTCTTTTTTTTGTTTGTTTGTTTTTTTCCCCTCCTCTAGAATCATTTTCTTGTAGCATGACTATGTCTAATTGCTTTATATACAGGCAGTCTTCTTCTAACTATAAAAAAATTATAATTTGGTGCATAGTTGTTTCCATATATTGTAACGGCATTTATAGTTTTCAATAAAACCACTTAAGCATATAAATTTCAATGCGAACCTTGTGATAGATCGAAGAATGTCAAGCTTCCAATTCTCAGCAACATTTTAGCTATCATACTAAATATAGCATCTGTGATTCTAATTCTGAACATATGCCTTCCGTTAGCTTGCAAACATTTTCTCCATTAATTGAGTCCAAAATTGATATTGTACAGCACTGACCGATTTGAATTCATGGAGTCGCGTAACACACTTAACTTTTCCCTTCTTGATGCCATTATGAAAACAATCGAATATAAAATCACTATTTCGACATATTGCGCAATCAATTGAAATTTTTAAAAAAGAATACGACTATTCCATAATAAAGATGATACAGTATTATATTCAAAGACAAAGGCTTTATGGCGACACTGCATACTTCGACTTTTTCAAAAAATTTCTTTCATGATTTAAAGGCATTTAAGTTTTCAATGTGATTAATATTACTGTTCCAATAAATATCATCCGATGAATTGTCGTGTTGTGATACACAATATCAAAAGAATCAAAATCATTCGGAAAAAATATCAAAAGTATCATGATACTCTGATTTTTTTTTTCAGAAAAATTGGATTAAATGTTCTTCGACCAAGTAAAAATTACGTTTGAACTCATATTATACATCGAAAATTCAGTTACAAGGACTTTAGACCGACCGGAAATTGACGAATTAGAAAAGAATTTGTATTTTCCCAGTTAAACAGAAAACTGATAAATATTTGTAACTTTCATCAATAGTTTTGTTTATTGGAAGAAATACTTATTACCATTTTCTAAAAAATAGCATGTATATTTCGAAAAATATAATGATTTTTTTTAATATCAAATTTTTTCACATAGAAGTTTTTATCCTAATAACACGAACTTAAGAAAATGTGACAGCAAAGTGTTATATAAAAATTCAAAATAAATAGAATGAATAGTTACAGAACTACGAGTATTTGTTTTTAACTATACTTGCAATATACACAAAGTATATTTTTCTTTCATAATTTGGAAAATAAATAAAAGGTAACTTAAATCAAAGTTTTAATAAAATATAATTAAGAAGGACCATACTCACTTTAGAAGGACATCAATATGGCAGTCAACTGAATGTAAACTGCTGCTGAAATAATGAAGATTTTATGACAAATTGATATTTTTTTAACTTGAATCTTCGAATAATCACAAAATAATTAAAAATTCTATAAAGGTTAAGATATATGATTAACATCCAAGAAAATAAAAAAATAATTACATAAATTAAATTTTGTTTATACCATTACACAAATGCATTATACTGTTCAAGTCTAGGGGATGGGAAAATGATCCTGAGTTTTCAGAGATAGTAGAAATGGAGTTTTTTTCTACAGCAGTGTAATAATCTTGAATAATAACCGCACACATGGCTTCTTCTCCTTTAATTGATAACAAATATAATTCTTCAAAATGAGCAGAATTTAATATTAAATTAATACCAATAGAATAACGTAAATTTGATTATCTTATCTCTAGGTATTTTTAATTCCCTTTCTATGTCACGAAATAAAAATTCAAACTTAATATTACAATTCTTCCAAAGAAAAGCATTATTCGTGGCGCCATCTTTACATTTCACCAGGAATCAATAGCTGTTTCTGTTTCATTAATATTAATAAAGAAAAAAAATACCAGGCATTGCATCATACAATAAAAAATGAATAAGAATTAATAAAAGCTGAGTCAGTCTATACATATAAAAATTATTCTAATTTCTTATATTTCTAATTATGTTTTATTACAGTTAATTCAAAGATACAACACATTCATTTACTTTAGAACATTTGTTGTTTTCAGACACCAAGTTATAAAACATGGTTCATGCTGAGGATTTTCAAAAATTTATTAAACAAAAGCCTAATAAAATATCCAGTTTTGATGTTAAAGAGGAATATTTTAGGACTAGGAGATTCAGCCCCCTGTTTGTAACTCCTTAGCAGATTGCATATCAATTTTCCCAAATTTTTACCAATATTCGAATTTGCTATTCAAACCTTGCTCGCTCAGCTCTCTATAATGATGATATTGCGTCCTAGCATAATTAGAGTATTCATTTGTTTATAACGCCTTAATCCAAATCAGAATTAATAAAATTTGGCATTGAAAATATCTTTTTCAGGACTTTTACAAACATTTAGAACACATGAAAGTGCATAATAAATGGGCTAAAATTTTTAAAGAAAACTCTGAAAACAAATTTAGACTTAATGATAAAGAGCTTGTTGTGCATCTTTAAAAAGCCAATTTTGAGATTTAATAAAAATTCTATATTGATTTCTTTTCTGTATCCTAATCTTCATTAATAAGAAGAAGAAAAATTGGGTATGAAAAGAGTTAGGTTTGATTATTATAAAGACAAAATTCAATAAGCAAATGAAACTGAGAAAAAGTCCAAGTGTAAGAGCAAAGTGTAGACCTGATTTCCAGATGAACATGGTTATATCAACACACTGATATCTCTAAGAATTCCATAAAATATCTTATAAACATTTTAAAAAATTAATACCTCATGTTTCAAAATATAAACTATATATTTAGTTGTGTCATAAAAGTTATACAGATGTTTACATGAATTTTTGTCTTTCTTCCAAGAAAATTATCTTCCAACATCAATGCTCATAACATGTTGATAGAATAAATCAATGTATACCTCGACATTTCAAAAACAAATTTGCCATAATGTGTGCAGAAGCTTTCTTTTTGCAACTAGCGATTTTATCAGAATAATGATCTGAAACATAAAGCTTAGCAGGTGCTTTCCTGACTCCTATACAATAGTCTTCAGGTCATGGGCACTCCAATATAAATCCCATTGAAAATTCGTGAACATACCCGAATAAAAGTCCGAGAACACGCCATTTCTATAGTCAGTGCAATTTCTGTAGGCGTTTCAATGACACTCGTTTTCCCTACTCTTCACTCTTTCCCCTTCGTTGCCATGGTTTAAACAAAGCTTGTTTTTGTTTTTTTATTCCACGCCAGTACGTCTTGGGAATATCTTTAACTTCGGAATACTTCAGCGCTTTGAACTGCTTACAGAAAATACACAGACTATAGTAACGATGAATTGAAATGAGTATTGTTGCAGGAATGGGAAAATATTAAACCCTAGTTTTTGGGGGAAATTAATAATATCTACGCCTAAATGTCAAAACGGTTATAAAAACCAAGGGCTTGCATACAAAATACTAATTTCTTTGAAATATTAGCTAGTTTTCAAAATCTTAATTGTCCAAGTTTGGATTGGGCATTTTTTTTTTTTTTTTTTTTTTTTTTTTTGTATTTTTGATATAATTTCTGGTTAAAATTAATTAATAATTTTTGTAATTTGTTTTTATAATTACAATAAATATACCTCTGAAAATTCAATTACCTATGTTTAACATTTTTAATCCAAAAATTTTGATTATATTAATATCTTTTCTTTGGTGTCCGAGTTTGGTTAACATCAATTGTATACAATTGGTCTAGTGGCAAAAATTAATATATATCATTTTTGTTGAATATAATGTCCATGAAGGACATCGTAAATTAACCAATAAGTTTGAACAAAATTTAGTTCGCGTATTTAATACAAAAAAAGTATGGTAAAAAAAAATCCATGTTTTAATTCAAGAAGCTTTCTAAAGCCCTTCACCACAGCAATGCGCAATTCATTAGCAATTCGATCATTAGTAGACATTTGCTACATTATTACCATGTAAACAAGTACATTCCCACTCCATCTAATAAAGCATAATTTGTACACTTCAGCGTCAACAACAGAATTAACATAACTTAGTAAAAGCAAGCACTCAAATTTTACTATACAAGCATTTGAAAACTACAAATTTAAAAAAAAAAAAGTGCAGCAAGAGCAAAAAAAAAAGTTAAATCCAAATATATATATTAAACATATCAATTTTGTAAACTAATAGCATCCAACAGACTACGTAATTGAATACACAATGGGATATATCGCCAAATAAGAATTGCAATGAGCAAGCACCCATGGACAATCTAAAAGTGCCATTAACCTATTAGCTGCCATGATCCCCATTCAGTGATTTTAGAATTGCATGTACACCACTTAGCACCTATATATATGTAATGATATTTTAAACTTTTAATTTCAATTTAATTAATTTCCAAGATTTTATCTTAATTTAGTCCATAGTAACTTAATTCTAAAAATATTCCCTTATTTTGTGATCCAATTCCACTTTCTCTACTTAATTAATTCAAGATAAGCTTTATAAAATTGCTGCATTGGCTAAACGCCGATACTTTCACACGCTCGGCGTGAAAGGGTAAAAAAACCGTCCAGTAAGCACATTCTTTTTAAAAGATCCCTGTTTCCTTTACATATGATTGACATGCGTCAGAAATCCCTATCAGAATCTTATTAATATATTAGCACTATAAAGAAATACTTTCCCTATCAAAATCTAAGGTTATATAAGGCGAGGGATAATTTATTTAGTCCCTTCTTCCCCACTTCGGCTTTTGTACTGCGCTGTGGCGGACGTCTTGTCCGCGTCTCTGCTTGTAAATAATTATGCTTTCCCGATGGATTAAAAAGAATTTTAAAATGTAAAAAGAATCTTTTCATTGTCTTATATGAGGCCATTATATCTTTGGTTTTTGAAATATAATTAAATATCATACATATGTAATTTAGATGTTATAGTAACAATCCAATGATTTTATTGACCCTGTTATGATAACCCTTCTTCAAAAATCTCAAATATTTTCAACACAAAACAATTTAAATGTAATTATGCTGTTACATTAACTTATCTGCTCAAAAACTAACAATATTTTAAATGAACTTTATACATATATGTGCTTGCAGATTACCAAAATTAATATTTGCACGTAATCCAAAATCTATATTATTTTGTTCTGAAATTATATATATTTCAAAAAAATGAATCAGAGTAAAAGCAGGTTCAATCTAAAACAGTCATGTAGTTTCTAAACTGAATACAAGTAGCATAAATAAGGTAAGCCTTTCAACCGAGATTTTTGCTTTGTTGCTTAAAAATAACTTAACTGGGAAATGCTGCATTCTCTTCATGGGAAGTTGAATATAGTAATTTGTATGTCCAATATTTCAAATAGCTTTTAGATCTCAGTAAAAGACACTATTAGCAAGAACAATCAAGTAATTCACTATCTTCTTTTGTCCCGATTTTTCAAAAACTGGAGGGAAAAAAAATTGATTTTAAGGTCTTACCTTCATTAGATCAATAGTTTGTGAAAAAGATTTGTTGGTCCAACTTTTAGCCCCATAATTTTAAGGGACACATATGTGTACCTCAGATCTTAAATAAGTATCCTCAACAAACAAACAAAAAAAAATCTAAATTTCCTGGTTATTTAATAGCTACATTTTTTATTTTAAGAATGAAAAAATAATAAATTTATTACATTAATAACTAATATTATATTATAATACATTAATAATTTACTAAATATTATTCTGAATGAAATTTCAAATACAATTTTTAATACACATAAGTAAATATTGCATTTTGAGCACTTGACTCAACTCCTAATCCTTGCATCCTTGATAACTACATTTTTATGTACATTTACTGTCCAAGTATTATGGAAGATGGCTTACATTACACTCTTTTAATAGGGTATGGACAACTTAGCTTGCTTTTTAGGGGCATTTTCACCATATGGTGACAATGAAATTACCAATGCTCTTTTTTTAGTTACATTTTATCATTTGAAACCCTTCTTCTATTAATTTGTTTTCATTCAGACTTGTTTTTGGTCTTCCTTTATTGCTGATGAAGGAAATTCCCTCATATTTCAACAGGTCCCAATTTGTATACATTCGAAATTGCAAATAGAAAACATTTTTCGCGACAACTCTGCTTGTCCCTTTTCCCACTATTTTATAGTATATTCAGCAATTGCCAACTACTTAATCTACAAAACAGGTTAATAACCTCATAGTCTTTTTAATCCTTACTGCACACTTGTAATATGTCAAATAACAATCGCCTAAATTGATGCCTCCTATATGCTTTCACAATAGCAGGTTGTGTTTGTTTCAAGTCTTTTGACCATCTGCAAGTTCCAATTGGCTAACTATTTAAACTTGCAGATGATAGAATCAAGAATTTATCTTTGCACTTGCCAATGTACATTTTGATTACATCTGACTCATTCTAATCTTTTCATGCATTTGTCAGGGTTCATTTTTTTAGATGTACGAGAAATTCTTTTGCTTTCACAAAAATCCTTTTGTTCTAGAAGTTCAATAATCTCTCGAGTTAAAGCCACTACACTTAAAATTTTTTTAGCTCGTATGATTCCACATATAGTATATATGACAGATTGAAATATCAATTATTATCTACAAGATAGTAAAATTATTTTATAGCTAAAGTTAAAAAATATTGTTTTAATTTATATTCTGTTACATTAAAGAATATAATACTAACCTATTATAAGAAGATATACAATATGCTCCAGAACAAGCACTGAATAAATAATCACAATGAAATGAGCAGTCAAGAAAAAATTTATATTTTCACCTATTCTATAATAGATAAGCTGATATACTTTGGAAATGACTTCAATATGACAATAAGGATTTTATTAAATAAAAGATGCAAGAGATTATTTCAATAATAAATGTATTTATATTTCTGTTATCTCTGTAATTAAAAGATTGATATGAAAAAAATAGCAAATTGTAACGTCATCTATTGATGAAAAATGCAAACTACATTCATAATTGTTGCAATGCCTGCATTTTATTTGGGAGAATAAGAAAAATGAAAACCTCAGTTATGCCTCAGGGCTTAAAAGGTTATGCAAATAACTCCCTCAATGTTTTCTCCTTAAACTATAATGTAATGCTAGATCGAAAATTTCTTATTCCTAAAGGAAACACTAATTTCTGTTCAAAGATTATAAAAATTCTATGAATAGCTTAGCTATGTGTATTCCTTATTGTATTTTTACTTTCATTATTAATAGTCAGTATAAAAGGGAAAAAAATACGATTTTAATAAAATATTTATTTACATATATTTTAATAAATAACATTTCTCTGATATTTACAACAATATACAGCATTTGTAAACCAAATTTCAAGAATGAAAATTTAGGAATAGTAATATTTTTTAAAATTTAAGATTTTAAGGGCATGTATAAAATTTTAGTTTAATACATGTATAAAATTTTACAGATCATTCAAGTGAATGTTACCATTCAATTACATGAAAACTTTCAATTCTCCAAATATTCATGATTTACAGCTTGAATAATTCTAAACAAATATACATCAATACTTCATGTTAATCTCCAATATACAAAAAAAATGATATAAATACTGATGAATATTACTTCTTATTTACATCTTATGAATCTCCTTACATCTAGCGATTTATGATGTATGATTAATGACACTATCAAATGAAAACATAGGTGTTAACTTAAAAGCAGATGAATAATATTCTTCCTCGAGATCATACAATTCAGATGCCATGTCATCTCTCAGAGCTGTAAGTTTTTGATCAATATTATCTTGTACAGCTCGGCACATTTTTGTCTTCTGTGAAATTGCTTCATTGACAGAAGGAAAATCATTTAATATGAGAAACTGCTTTATGTCTGATATTAGTTTAGTCAGCGATTCAGCAGCACGAACCTAAGAAAAATAAACTTAGTTTTAGTTTCAAAAAATTATAAGATACATAAATATAAAACATAGGAAATACAACTTAATACAGAAAATAACTTCTCAGATTTAATGAATCCTCATTTTTCATCAGTTGGGGAAAGAAATATATCATCATTGATTAAATAAAACATACAATACGAGATATAAAACAACACATTTTTAAAAATGTTCATACAATGAAAAATTAGAAAAAAAGCCTTATAACATATTATATATATAGCAGTAAATTATAAAGTAACTTTTAGAGATGCCTAAGTTCAATGTTAAACATTACGAGTTTATACTATAGGCTAAGAAGTTATACATTTCCATAAAACCATCTATCTTTTAAAAATTTTGAAATTGATGAAAGTTAATAAAATGCGATTTAAAATAGATAATCAAATAATTAATCCTCCATTTCAATTTGCTTCTATTTTTTAGTCACCGATTTATGTTACTGCAACAGAACCATAGCAAATATGAAGTATAATGTTAAAATATACAAATTAAACAAAAATTTTAATTGAATATTAATGATATTTTATTTTAAAGCTTTGAGATCAGAAAATATTTTCTGAAACTGAAAAAATACTATTCTTGCATGTACAAGAACACTTACCAGTTCTGTTTTGCTTCAAATTACAATCAAATAAAACAGTACGCTGTAACTACAAGCAAGTGTTAAAAAAAAGTTTGGAACTAGTTTATGTTCGATTCATACCAAGCAGTGCATTATTTTGTCAATGTCAGCCCAGAAAACAAACACTAAAGAAATGTAGAAGGATTTGAACATGCAAAATTAAATAACCTGTGCCTCAGTGAGAGAGTTCCTAATTTAATCACAAAGCTCATTAAATATTTTTTTCATCATGCACAGTATATAAAAACCATATACTTATATTTTAACTAATATTGAACAAGATATCGAAAGCTATTTCTTAAGGAAACACTTTTTAATGTAAAAGCAGATATTAAAATACTTTGCAACTTCAAATATGAAAACTAATCAACAAAAACACTAAAAGACTGAATAAAAAATTAACATTTTCTACATTTAAAACTCAATTCCTCTAGAAATCAACAAACATTTACTTTTTATAACAATCTAAAAACATTGATAAGCCACGATGAATTTATTCTAACAAAAATAATTGTTCCTTCAGACTATAAACTCCTCACATTTATTCAGTTGGGGAAAGAAATAAGTCATCATTCTACATGAAACTGAAAACTATTGCTAACTCAGTTTAAAGTAGTCTTTAAATATTATAAAGAATTTAATCAATTTAAAAAACTTTCTCAGAATTATTGTTTTTATCATGGAGATTCAATGGATTGACAGATATTGAAGTTCATCACTGAATTATAAAGACTCAAAATTTATAATAAAAATTACTTAACAATAAGAATTAGTACAAGCAGAATCATCTTGTCAGTTAGAGATTACTTGAACAAAAATATGTTTTTCAGATAACAGTTTCCTCATGATCAATCAGTTGGGGAAAGAAATTTATCATCACTTCATAAGCTTTAAATGCATTATATCCAATTAAGTTATTTAAATAACTTCCTTTCTTATTTTTCAAATTTCTCAGAATTACTTTTTTTTTATCACAGAGGTTCAATGGATTGACAGATATTGAAGTTCATCATAGAAATTTGAAAGAATTAAACGGAATATTTCCAAAATAAAACAGAATAGAAAAATATAGAATTCAGAAAAAGTAAACATAGCAAGTTACTTTTAAATGTAATAAAGCCAATAAATATACATTAAAAATAAATACTTTATTGATCAATTACTCTAATATACTTCCACATCAGTTGAGAAAAGAAATAATCATAATCAACTTCATGAAAAAAAATTTTGATTTTGGAACAAAGGATTCTTATAAATAACTTCAGACTAAATAATTCCTCATTTCGTATCAGTCGGGGAAAGAAGAGTCATCATGTGCAGTTATTTTACAAATATAACTAAATTGTAAAACATTTTCAATATACTCAAATATGAGTTGCCTTTGAAACTGAATCCCTAATTCTACCATGCTTATTTTCAAATAATCAAGCCTCTATCTGCTAAATATTCATACCAATTTGTTTGCAATGTTTTCATAAATAGTCGAACCCTTCAAGACATTTACAATAGAACATATCCAGTATAAAGGAAAACATCAGAAACTCAACTTTAGTACAAATATAAAATAGAGAAAAGTAAGGATTTTAAAATGGCTATTTTATCTATGTAATCTTTCATTTTAAATCAATATAAATACAAGATCTGTGCTTCAGTGAGAGAGTTCATAATTAAATCAGGTCTCATAAATAATTTTTTTCATCATGCACAATTGATTCATAAACATATTTTAACATACAGAAGCATATAAGTTGCTAATAAATGTGTTCACTTATGTGAATAGAATTTTAACTCAATATAAATTGAATTACCAGTAAATAAAAGCAATTGCAACTAAATCAAAAGATTTACATTAATAAAATGTGCTTCAGTGAGAGAGTTCCTAATTTATCAGTGGATCAAAAATATAATTTTTCATCATGCACATTTCACAAGATTTCCGTTTTAATCCTATTTTAAGTAACTCATCAAATAGTACTAAGCAAAAGTTATAATTTTGAGTTACTCCATAAATCATATCAAATATAATGAAATATTATGAAGAAAAATCATGCTATAGAAAAAAAATATAGAATTCTTAAGAATATAAATTTTCTTAAATTATCTTTAGAATTTATGCTCAATTCCAATAAAATACATTAGAATACAAATTTTCTTTCATATAATAATAAGATTCCTAAAAACTATCATCGATACATTTATTATAAAATAATTTGCCTGAGTAACGATTTATGTGATTGATGGAGTAACGATTGGTTTCATTATATATCATATGGCAGAATATCACCAAGACTTGCATAATGAAAATACCTATAATCTGATCTATTGTATTTATAACTGCATATTTTAAAGCTCGTAGCATGACTATATACAATTAGATTATTGTAATTCCATCCTGGCTCATAGAATTTTTTTTTCTATTTAATTAAATTAATCAATGCAAAGAAAAATACTCAACATAATCAACAGAAAACAAATTAAATTTAACTTCAACATTAAATATTTTAAAACTAGAATAAATAACTCAAAACTGTATAAAAAAAGTCTTATGAACTATTTTGTATTTTATTTCTTTGCAATTAATTATACAAGTACAGAAATGAATTTATAATTAGGAATTCAGTAGGTCATAAAATTAAATATTTTTTTATCGTCCACAGTATTAAAATAGAATTTAAAATACATTTCTTTAAATTACGGAATGAAAATACCTTAGGAAGAATTAAATTCGAGTCAATTTATACTCTTAAATTAGAATATGTACATGTCTAGATAGAATGTCATGTTAACAATATCTCAAGATTTGATAATCAGATTAGCAAATGAAATTTATACAAATTCTCATACATATTGGCAGTGTCGAAGAAATAAAAATTATAATTTACAATGCATTTTTAATTGTAAATATAGAATAACATTAGAAGTAAAAGAGTAAAAACCAGGATCTCTTAAGAGTTCACTTCACAATCAAATAAAAAAAACATTAAAAATAACAAAACAAACAGGGAAACAAAAAAAAAATCTAATGTTATATAGATAAAATAAGAATGCCCAAAGAAACTATTAGCAATAACATTCTTGTAGGGAAAATAATGAATCAACAAAAATGTAAAATAAAAATTACAAGTTCAATTTTTGTTACAATAAAATGGAAATAAAATTATACCATTTTGTTTATTGCTTAGCTTTATATACTAATTACTTTTAACATGAAACCCCCGAGTTACCCCAAAATGACAAAACAAAAGCTGGAACATCTAATAATCACATTAACAAAAGGACAGAAAATATTTTTAAACTACCCAGTATTACAGACAGCATTGACATTCGCCTAAATTCATAGAATCTAGTATTTAAACTTAATGAAGTACATCAGAATTTTGTAATTTTCTTTCATATAAAATCAGAGAGATTCCCAAAATCTTTCATCATATGTACACTCATTTTAATATTTGAGGAATATTTTTGTACAGTAATAATTGCATGTTACTTCTCAGATCAAGTAGGGCAACAACTGATTTCATTATATATCATATAGAGTACAACATCACTGAAAGTTGTAATGATTCTTCTTAGAAGCGGGAAATTTTAATAAAGCCTCTTAATACATGGTTAGAAAAAAAGTTTCCCCCACTTCAGAAGGCTCCTGAATACATTTCGAAATGATTCAAATATACTTCAAATTTTATCCAAATGAGGAAATCTGAACTACATATAATTCAAGACTTGACATTTATTAATCAAAATTTTAATATAAAAATCATATCCAGCAGATGTCCTTTAATGCAAAAAACTCCACATCAGAGAGATATCCAGCTATAGCCTGTATTTTCTGCAGGCAGTTCAAGATCACATTTTCTATCACATTACTGGAATCAGACAACCAATTACGAGGTAGAAAATGTGACCTTGAACAACCAACAGAAAATACAGACTATAATAAAGTATGACCAACTCTTCACCTGTACATTTTTAAAATGCTGTTTTAATAATTGTTTACACAACAATCAATGTGAGGATATGTGTCTTCTTATATGAAAATGCCCTTAAGGAAATCAAACTATTGAAATTGTAAAATTACAAAATTCCTCTGCATATCACTGTGATTGAATAGTGACCTGTGATAGAATAGACAGTAATTACATCAAAAAGAAAATATGATCTTTGTCACTTTATCAGAGTACAAGGGTTTCTTGGATAGTACGAGTATTTATCACAATATATTAGTATGTGCAGTTCAAAAATGTAAAACAGATGAATAAATTCAATAAAATAATTAACAAATACTTAGTTAAAACCAAACAGATATTCAACACTAATAACCTAATTTCATATTCAAAATATATATTTTATGTCAACATCTTAACGAAAACATTTTTAATCACAAGAGTTTATAAATACTTTTCATCAGCAGATGTTATTGAATCTAATCCGAAATGCCAATGGTTTAAAAAAACAATCTATACAGATGAAACTATATAATATTTTTTCTAAGTAAGAATACTTGAATAACTTATAAAAAAATTATAATTCATATAAACTTATAATTATTTAATAGTTAACTTATATAAAAGGATTATAATTTAATACCTAATATTGGTACTGAAACATGCAGATATTACATAAAATATATTTCTCAATTTCTCAGATAAAGTACGGGCAAGAGTTGATTTCATTGTATATCATATGGCAGAATATTATCATCACTGAAACAGTTTCTTTCACAAATACTTATAATACATATATAAAAGCAAAGTACTCTGAATGATCCAAGTAAGTTTGATATACATATTTACTAACATATGTTAATATTTAGGCAAAAGTACATAATTTCTTTCATCAACCAAAAAAGTAAATTTGTATGCTTTAAGATGCATTTTCTACAATATCTACAATCGATTAATAAGTTTATAATTATAAAATAAAAATTTATAAAGAAATCAAATATATAAAAAATAGTTCTGAAACAATGACAATTTGAATAAATTAAATACAACCAATAGAACAGAAGTTTAAAATAGAAATGCATATCAGAATTAAAGCTATCTCTCAAGTAAAATTCAGCGAGATTCCCAAAAACTCTCATCATTTATTCATGACAAAGAATATTCCAAGCATTCATAAAATATGAATTCCAAGTTTTGAACACCAGACTAATTTGACCAAAATTAATTCTCTCAGATACAATACGGGCAATGGTTGATTTCATTATAAATCATATGGCAGAATGTTATCATCATAGAGACTTTTCCTGTTTTTTTTTTTTTTTTTTTTTCAGAATAGAACTAAACTTATACCCAATAAAAAATAAAAGTCAACCTAAAAATACATAATAAATATACTTTTCCTAGTCAGATTATAATGGAGTTCTATATACTACATAGAGAATATATAAATTTAGTATCATTTTATAATAATGGAAATAAAAATCTATAAAATTCAAAATAACCAGAGCTAAAACTAGTTTTAACCCTTTTCACAAAGGAAGTCTTAAAATAATGATGGACAGAACAGATCAATGAAATCCAAGACTACCCATTACTTACTATGTTAGCAGCTCGAACATGCATCTCACACTGGTCTTGAGTAGTTGAAAGGGGTCGAATAACATTTCCATTATCTTCCTCACTAGGAGGCCTTGCTAATTTCACTATTTCTATAAAATTATCAACCATGGATTTGATATCATCTTTCAATCTTTTATTGTAAGATTTCAGGAGAGCTTCTTTGCTCTGAGGCAAAGTCTTCACTTGAGCCATTTAAACTAAAAAAATAAATCAAGAAATTATAAAATAATCATCTATATTTTATAATTTGATACTACAACATCTTAAGTAACAGAAAATTACTTTCCACCAAATTGTCTCTCAGATAAGTACGGACAATGTTTGATATCATTATTTATCATATGGCAGAACATTATCATCACAGAGACAAGATATGTTATTTACCATTAAAAAACTGATTAGTACAGTCACCTAAATTTAAAAATTTTTTAACAAAATGAAACCAAAATATTTTCTCAAACTATACTAAAATTCATATTAAAAATTAATTATAGAGCATTATTTACATGCCATTAACACATTCACTGCCACTACTCACGATTGATATCCGGGCCATCTAATTAGATTACCCCTTCTTTGTTATCTTTTAACGTAGTAGAGAAGGTGTCATCTAATAACATAGATGGTTTGGTACAATTGCATATTATCTGTAACACACAGGTGCATTTGGGTAGTCAATGTGTTAACAGATACAAAACAGTCTATTCAAAAAGTGTGAAATCCCTTTTTATTTGGAGGGAGGTGATTAATTGCTAATAAGTGGTTAAACAAGTACCTAAAAATTTGTATGACCTGCTAGATGTTGTATAGCTTTAATATCAGCAATTATATACACATGCCACAATTTTACACAAGTCGATATGAAAATAATTACGACTGATTACTGCCATAATTATGACTTGACTAAATAATTCCCAGATCTTATAACTGCTTCAAAATTCATGTCAATTATTACTAATAATAAAAAGAATAACTTAATTTAAAATTGCTTCACCCTAAGTTACTTCTGCAAGAATAAGGTTTTAGAAATTTGTACATTTACACACGAAAATCATAGCACATGGATTACGTTAAAAAAATTCTGAAAACAAATTCTTACATTTCAGATAGTATATCAAAATTGTTAAATTTTTGCACTGGATAATTTTAGTATTTCAGCTGCACAAATCTAAAATCAATAACCGGCATATATATAATCAGCAAACAATCTCTTACACCAGGCAATTCAAAAATGTTCCCTTTCGATGTAGGTTGCATCCTCAAACTTCTGATTTGTCAAAAGAAAAGCACTGAGGGTTTGTTTTAATATACAAATTGACTGCATTAGATGAAAAGGTGGGTTCACACAAGGCTTTTTATTGCACGCAATCGTTGTCTCTCTACTGTTGCCCCTGCATTGTCCCCGTGTGAACAGTTGAGACAACGTTGATGGGACAATTTTATTTCTTAACCCTAAAAACTAGACAAATTAGCCGGCAGACATTACTCACACTGTTTCTTTTATACACAAGAAGGGCAGAAATTCTATCCATTTAAAAAAATACAAAAAACAAGGCAACTGAAAAATGGCACTAATAAGCAATACTACAAAAAGCTAAGTTTTATCAAATATTTGTGCATCAGTGAGAGAGTTCAATATTTCATCATGGTAGATACTGAAGTAATGATTTCATCATAGCACAATAACTTAGCAAAACATATTAAAATACTCCCTTCTCTCATTATCACTCTAGTTATTGAAAATGGTTAAATTAAAACTTGATCCAAAAAAAAACCCCCAGGTGCATATAAAAATAGAAACATAATACAATATGGATTAGTTTGTAAGGAAGTGCCTCCAGTGTTTGTAAGAAAATCATTCTTGCATTATCTTTCTAAAAAAAAAAAAAATGATGAATTTTACATACACCAAACTCATTACATTAACAATAGAATTTCAGCATAAATAATCATGCTTTCAAATATGATGCTAAAAATAAAAATTTCACAATAATTTCAAAATCTTTCACAAATATGTTAATTTGTAAGATTTCTCATTTTTTTTTCCAATGCTACAAAAAAAAGTCTATAAAACCCTCCAACCTGTATTAATTGTATTTTCACAGGTAATCTTAAATAGAGAAGATTGGGGACAAAGTTTATTCTGAGCATGCTGCATCTTGGATTAATTTCACATTTATGACTATGCGTTTGGAACACAAGGCCTTATGTGCCAGTTAAAAAAAATATAAAACTCATCGTTATAAAATTGCATCCGACTGGATTGCAGCTTAGTTGCTAGTAGAAAAAAAAACCACATACTAAGGGCATTTTCATTTACTTGTTAAAAGAACGAATCGTGAATAATTGGATGAAGAAAAAATAATAACCCTTAGATTTGAAGCTGATTATATTAAAAACGGCACTCTTGCAAAGAAAGACCTTTGAAATGTTGAGGCGTTGATGTAATCATTAACAAATTTTTTGGAATATACAAAACTACATAACTTATCAGAATCTATGGCAATGCAAGACACAGAATAGTAATTTAATTAAAATACTTTAAATTAATAAAGCATTTCAGTAAAATCTCGTATCAAAGATGGTCATGAATTCTGATCTCTTCTTAAAAAAGCAAAATATCAACGATGCACATGACTACTCACGCTTTATGATCTTTTTTCATCAATAAATTAGTAAAAATGTAATTCACAGAAACATAAGGAATCTGCATTACAATAAGAAACTAATTGAAAAATCATATTATTTTACCAATATTGAATCCATTATATAGTTTTATACTTACCATAACTAAACGCTACGAAGATAAGACACATGCAGCTAAGGCAGCACCGGTACCAAATGCACGAAGATAAAAATTCTTTCTACCGTACCGACAATATACAGTTGCCACCGAATAAGTGAAAAAATGAAACGATCCCACTTCATCTCACTTCAATCAATTCTTATGATATTCATTCAATGTAATTTTTATCAATGTAACTTTAGCATTTAAAAAAAATTCATAAATTTTCTGCTTTAAAAGTATATTGTTCAACATTATGTTTTTATTAGTGATAGAAAAAACTGTTCTTTAGTATTTAGGAGGTTTCTGTTGAATAAAATTGATTTCATCATTTACATTGACATTCTTGTCATACTGTATATTATTTCTAAGTGTCTAGAAAAATAAATGTTGATAAATAGTAAATAGTTTTTTTTTAGGCTTTTGAATTAGTGAGTACATTGAAACATACATTTGATCATATTTTTTCAAATAGTTATCACATATATTTTATCTCTCTCTCTCTCTCTCTCTCTCTCTCTGTATATATATAATATATATATATATATATATATATATATATATAATGATATTTTAACACTAATTTCAATTTAATTAATTTCCAAGATTTTATCTTAATTTAGCCCATAGTATCTTCCTTCTAAAATGTTCTCTTATTTCGTGATCCAATTCCACTGTCGCTACTTAATTAATTCAAGAGAAGCTTTATAAAATTGCTTAGTCAGCTAAATGCCGATATTTTCACACGCTCGGCGTGAAAGGGTAAAAATGTCCAGTAAGCACATTCTTTCTTAAAAGATCCCTGTGTTTCCCTTACATGTGATTGACATGCATCAGAAATCCCTATGAGAATCTTATTAATATATAGGCACTGTGGAGAAATATTTTCCCTATCAAAATCTAGGGTTATATAAGGCGAGGGATAATTTATTTCGCCCCTTCTTCCCCACTTCGGCTTTTTGTACTGCGCTGCGGCGGACGTCTTGTCCGCGTCTCTGCTTGTAAATAATTATGCTTTCACGATAGATTAAAAAGAATTTAAAATTTTTTAAAGTCTCTTCACTGTTTTCAAACTGCATTCTGCTTCACAACAAATAATATTACATATATATATTTGTAATGTGTAAATAAAAATTATGAAAGTGTGATTTTGTTTGTTTTCCTTTAATGATTTCTACAAATTAAAATGAAATTATTATTCATAAGTTGCATAGATTTATAAAAAGGTATCCATACCTTTTATATTTCATAATTTGAAATTGTAAATATAATTTATTCAATATATACTAATTTGAGTTTCATGTTCTTTCCTCTGAGCAAACTGAAAACATCAAAGTCTCAATATTTATAAAAGTAATTACATAAGAAAAAAAATTTATTAGTAAGCTTTAAAATATTAACTTATCTAAGAGTAATAATTATTTTTAAAAAGAACTAACTGGGGGAACTATATTCATAAGATTCAACATTCAATACTATTTAAATAATATCTAAAAAAGAACATATGTAATTTTTCAAAAACACTGCCATAGTCATTTGTCAAAATGTATCCTTCGGATAAAAAAAGGGAGGGAAAGGAAAGAATAAAGCGTTACCAAACGAATTAAAAAGCGATGTTAATTAATGATGCAAAAACAATAATTCCAGTGAAAATACTAATTAAAATTTTAATATAAGAAATAAAATTATATAGCTAAGAAAAGTTGGAGAAAATAATTCAATATAATATCTTTAAAAAAAAATCAGAAGTTTTTAATAATTGATCGGCTAGCGTAATGTTTACTAAAAAATGGTTTCGTCAACGTTATCGGCAGACATCACGATATGCGCAGAACGGTTGAAAATTGAACAGAAACGGTTTGTTTGGTACCTGACACATGACCATGAATTGACCCCATTCCCATCCGCATAAAAAAGCCCTCACAAAATAGATCACATACAAAAATAAAATTGCATAAAAAAGGATCTTACAAGAACTTCAGATTTGAAATCCTTGCTACGTTCAATGATTATCCTTACCTCATCAGAAATCGTTGAAACAAACATTGAGGTATTTAGAAATTATTTCTGGAAAGTAGATGTCCCAAATGGAATAGGTTCTTTTAAAAAAATTGAAGCATCTTAAA
Source organism: Argiope bruennichi (assembly GCF_947563725.1). Lineage (NCBI taxonomy): Eukaryota > Metazoa > Arthropoda > Arachnida > Araneae > Araneidae > Argiope > Argiope bruennichi. The sequence continues at coordinate 44,285,431 of NC_079153.1, read as the reverse complement.
TTACCTGAAACATAGTATTTATTTCCAAATCATAGTCCAATGGTTCCTCCAAAAAACTGGATACCATGGTAAATGCACCAATTAGTGAAATACTAATACGTGACTCGATAGCAATATGAATAGGAAGCATGTGAAGTAATTAAAAATATAATTAGAATTCCCTTTCTAAGAAAAGACTTAAATATACTATAAATTAACACGATGGCAAGATGGAAATCGCTGATCGGCCAATAATATAATAATGGAAAGCCACAAAACTTAATTACAAATTATATAGGGCGTCCCAAAGAAGTGGAACAAGTATTTCTTTCTTTAATAATGGCCGTTTGACATATACTTCCAACAGCAAAGTTTCATCAAATAAAGTACCAAAATGCATAAAATATTTTGGTTCATATAGAAAAAAATAGTAAAAATAAATAAATAAATAAAAGGAAAATAAAAGTTTTTAATGGCATAGCGAAAAAATGTCAATGAGTAAAAATGTTTTTATTATACTCTTCTATAAGGTCACAGAGTTACACGATTCTATCTGTAAAAACTTTCTAAAATATAAAATGGCAAATTCATTCACTTAGACCATTTTTCCATACGTCTGATTGGTGTTTGAAATAGACTTTCATTGTTATTTTCAAGGATATTTTACACATCTAGAAATAATATTAAAGGGCAGAAAATAAAAAGCATTTCATAACTTTCAATAAATTAAAAAGATATCTGATTATATATCGATTGAAATGCTTAAAAATTTGTTGAAAATGAATACCTTCGACAACTATATAAAGTTGCATTCTTTTGGTAATACTTGTACATATACGATCGAATTTATTACTAGCGACTTAAAGACAAGCTTTTAGAATTCATCAGCAAATATCAAGAACAAATACTGTCAAAGCTAAATCAACCATTAGTTCAAATATTAGATCAAACAAACTAACTAGCGGTCACCATTTGATATACTATTATACAAAATAGAACCAACCAAATAATTTCTAAAACTACCACTTCACACATTTATAGAAACTCTGATGATGAATAATGATTTATCTCTTATACAAAGAAAGGATTTTTACCATTCAAAAAGCGATAGTTTTAAATGTTTCTACTTCTATTAAAGTTACATTCCTTTGTCCTAATTGCATTTTCCAAGGAATTCGGTTTTACTTAAGATAGAGGTCAATTATAAAATTCTAGACATTGACCGTGTAGTTGTCCATGGATTACACAAATGCTGTATGAATGAAAATGATTACCTTGAAATAATCTCTACATTGTTAGTTTTAGAATGTTGAGTTCTGGACTGATTGTTCATCTACTAGCATGAGGGTAATTTAAAAACTAAGCCAAAAAATGCCAATATCTACCTCATTCACTTTCGATATTGAAATGGAAAAGCTTTTGTCTAATTCTCTGCATTAAATTGGAAACAATTTGAAATATATATCCAATAAGAAGTAAGGGGTTCCTGAACTGCATTTTCTGGCTAGAAATCCATTAGAGCCATCGACTTCAAACCCCTTTTATAGAAATATTGTAAACTGAAACCATCATCAAATTATATCAATGATAGACTGACCAATTCACCAACACACGGCCATCGTGAAAGTACATGATTTCCAGATTGCGTGCGTGTGTGAAAGAGAGAGAGAGAGAGGACAGAAACGGAAGAACTTGCTGGTGCAGAGATTTGCTAGAACTTTCTGCACTTTTTCTCAAACAAAATAGCAATAAATTTTATGTTGCAAACATATAATTTATTCTGTGTAAATCCTAACAGTGAGAGCCGATCAATTTTTTTTAACGTTAGCTGAGACCAGTGGCAAGACGGAAATGAATTATTCCTCTATGTATTTCAGTGTCGTAAATCCATAGCGTAAAGTACTAAAAGTAATGTCGGCAAAAAAAAAAAAAAAAAAAAAAGAATGGCCACATAGGTAAGCAAGCTAATATTATTATTTTTTTTTATAGCAAGCAATCCGTTTAATAGGCTAAAGGCCCTGTATATAAGGTTAAAACAAACATTTGGATATTTACTTTTAAGGATCATTTCAGGCCACATTATGGCTTCCCAAAAATTGATTGAACTTTCTAAAGAATTGGGACATTTAATAAGGAAATTGCATTTCATATTTCTTTGAATGTCAACCTATAATAGAGTTCTGTCATCTTTTCGAAGGATATTCGTTGCCAAAATTACTCATTGGAAGAATGTGTTAGAAGATGTGTCCGTATTACATACATATTGGTTGACATAAATAAATTAAAACTATTAACATTACAGATGAACAATTAGTCGCCGAAAGTGGTTATACTAGTTTTAAAAATCAACTTTCTTAATTATTTAACAGAGATGACAAGAAGGATTTTAATATGGTCCCAACACTCGTGATTTGAAATACCGTTATTAAAATTATGAAAAGTATTGTTGTAAAACATACTCATAACTTTTACAAATTTATTAAAATAAGCAAAAATATTGTTCAAAATAAAACTGTTGTAACAAAAATCTAGTTTTTTAAATTTTAAAGTGGAGTAATTTTTTTTACAATATTATATTAAAAAATATTGATTATTTTTTAATTAACAATGCAATTAAAATCAAAAAATTCCTTCTTTAGTAATACTCTATTATTAAAGAAATAACTTTATGCTTGCTGTAGCTCCAGTTGCCTGCAAGTAGAGCTTTTTGTATGAATTTTTTTATCGCATATATCATTTGAAATGTATCGCGATTCACAGATAATACGCTATGCTATACATGCTTTCATTTATTTTATATATTAATTTTCTATTTTAAAATTAATGGAGGTACTTGAACGGACATATGAATGTAAGTGATAGACAAGTGCTGATGTATAAAAACTACATGGGAAAAAAAATGGTTTAACTGAATACCAATATTGATTAACAATTTACATAACAGATGGCGCCATCAACAAGTGATAAAATAAAACTTCAGGGTTTCTCGGTACGGCTATTGTATTAATTATTTTATTTTTAGCAGAGCTTCTTACTTTCTTTAAAGCGGAAAAAAAAAAAAAAAATTTCTTTCCGCAGTTAATAGATTTTTTTTTTTTTTGCTCCGAATGTGCTTTTAGTTGATGTTAAAGAATTAAACAAGAAAATGATATGTTAAGTAACGATAAATGAAAAGAAATAATATTAAATATATTTATCTATAAAATTTTATTAAAATTTTTTTCCTTAAATTTGCTTATAGTTAATGATAGAAAACTAAACTAGAAAATAATATTTTGAATAATAACAAATAAAAAGTAATGGTATTAAATTTATTTATCTGTAAAATTATATTTAAATTCAAACACACAAAAAATGGCTTATTCGATTCTTTTTTTATAAATTTACATTTAAAAGGGCAGACTGCAGTTTACCCTATCAATGTTCGCAAGACATTCATTAGCGTAATCTTTACAAAGTTGAGTCCACCGACGCAGTGACGGAAACAAAGGAAAAATAAATATTTCGGGTGCCACTTTCGATAGACGCTAAAGACAAAAAAATGAAAGCGGTTCATTCAATTCTTAAACGTGTTAATTTAATTTGTTTCATGTTTCTGAACACGGAATTTGGTTGCTTTTTCATTTACCTGCTGAAGTACTAAAATTTTAACTTTTTTTGCACTTATATATTTTTGATGACAATGCACTTTTTGAATAATTAATAATCGATTAATTAAATTAAATTTCAATTTCATATCAGTTGAAGTAAATTTACGGAAACAAGCAAATTCAAAATTTACAAAAAATAATTGATAAGTAGCCCCCCTTTGGCGATCATGTTAATAGTATACTGTTAAGTCATATCAAGGAACATCTTATTTCAACAAAATAATGCAGTATTTTGAATTCTACATGTACAAAGCACACCGAGCATTCTGATTGATTAGCTAGCTATACTTGCAAAATCACGAAGTAAACTAATGAATAAAATAGACGAAATCTATGCAGTGTTGAAGCTGGGAGTTGTTTTAGAGTTTTATTTTACGATATCTCTCGAAAATGAATAACGACAGGAGATAGATAATCATTGATGATGTAACTAGTGATGATGAATTTTCATTTAAAATAACCAGATGGAGTAATCTCAGCTGAATTTTTTCACTTATTCTCTTATAAATGCATTTGTGTATTATTAACCATATAAAATTGGTAAACAATAGATACGAAATAGCCTAATAGATGTGAACTTTAACAAGAAATCTTTGGGATGTAGTTAGTACAAAAGTACCAGAAAATTGAAGAAGACACCTTTTACGGGTCGAAAATTTGACGCAGAACTGCAATTGTAATCACAAAATCATTTTACTAATTTCATATATTAGGCTACTATGTTTTTGAGATATCGCTTTAATATGCTTATGAAAATGTAAAACCGATCGATGATCAACTTCCTGATAGATATAGTTTAAAATTTGCTACTTATCTACATTTTTTTTTATGTTAAATCTGTGTACTAGATATGATCTATCTAGCTCTCTACGTTTTGTAGTTATCCTGTTTACTTATATTCGTTCAAAATTTGATCGAAATCTACAGATTTGTGGAAATCGTCTAGATATCGTAAAATTTCGTCTATCCAGCTAAATGTTTAAGTTTTCTTGTTCACAGAAAGACGGTCAGACAGACAGACAATAACCTAAAAATTTGTTTTTCAGACTCATAGAGGTTTAGATTGTGTAAATTTGTCAAAATCCCGAGCTTAATTTTTTTCAGGCGATTATGATACTTTCTGATTATATAATTCGGATAAGAAATAATAAAAATAAGCAAAATCGCTACAGTATTTGTGACTGGGAAGTTCAATCAAGGTTTTCCCTTTTACGGAATGTGCACTAATATGATCTATTATGAAAAGTGAGGATGATGGTTGGGTCAATGACCAATAATCATGTATTCAGAATCATCATATTCTGCATGTCATAAAAATTGGCGAAATCGGTATAGTTGTTGCAGCTGAGGAACTAGGTCTTTGATTTTGCTAATTATTTTAAATATATAGATAGATACTACACAAGCAAACATTCGTTTTTAAAAACTGCTTTGAATTAAAATTATTAAAGCTGCATAAAGTGAACGAGAATTAAAAAATATGCTACAGCCACGCCTATTTTCTTTGTTATAATTGGATGTTTGAGGATATACATAGAAAACTAAAGAAAAATATAGCATAATGGGCAGAATGATGTAATTCATCGAAACAGTACAAGTTATATTTCTATCAAAGTTTGAAATTTAAAAATATTTTGATGACTTGAAATCCACGTTGCAGCAAATATTTAATTTAAATTGTATTTCAAATGGATATAGATTAAGGCAAAAAAAATTCTAACACTTTGAAATTTTAAAGCATACTCACATTTTTTCAAATTCAGTAACTTTATAACTTATTTAATGAATGGAAAATAGAAGTTAATGGAAATATTTGTTTTAAAAAACAATCAAAAGAATATTGCGAAGCTAACTGCGTACTGTATTCTTTCATAGTTTACGTTCAAACAAATACGGATCTCGACAACAATCGAGTTATCGGAAAACAAATAGATCCAAAGGAAAATATTTTTGTTTTCTTGATGTTTCAAAAGCCAGTCCTTATCGATAAGATGTCAAGATCAGAAAGGATTCTCAAAAATAGAAACTTTTCTATGCCTCCACCCTTCTCTTTCTAAGCCGTTGTTTATCTGTATCTTTTATGCGATGAAAAAGGCTTGCCTTGAAATTTGAGAAGGGATACTCTATACTAGATAAAAGAAAAATATCTGCTTGATAAAAACTCAGATGTTATTGATTCTTTTTTGTGTATGTATCGGGGGGGGGGTCTCTTCATAAGATGCAAATTTAACACATGAGTGTCAAAACACAATTGTACGTGGAAAAATAATCAGTGGAGTTGTTCTCCCATCGATATTCTTCAATTTTATTACACAAAATGGAACGTTTTGTCTTCGGCTTTATAGTCTAAAGCGACGTTCCCAAGACCTGTCCGTCTACAGACAAGGAACACTTTCCCCTGTTTTCCATCTCTTGCAGTTTTCCGGGGTTCTTTGATGTCTGTCCAGTTTTTTTCTCGGTAACTGGACAAACATCAAAGAACCCCGGAAAACCGCAAGAGAGGGGAAATAGGGGAAAGTGTGTCTTGTCTGCAGACGGACAGGTCGCAGGAACGCCGCTTAGTGATGAGAGTTGATAGTTGAAGAGTTGATGAGGCAGATTAGGTGACAGTCTAAGGCTATGGAACTGAAAAGAAGCTTCAGATAGTTCAATTAAAAAATGTTATTAACCTAAATGTCCATAAATAAATTTTTAAGGAATACAGATTTTTATTAATTCTAAAATATTAGTAAAATGTGAGCACATATTAAATTATTAAAATCATTTATTAAAGTATAATTAATTATTTTTAATAATATGTTAGAACATTAATTATTCATTAACTGGTTATGTTATATTCCATTTGAGATGTCTTGATTTTTTTAAAAATGTTATACTTGTTAGAAATTATTTCCTTTTAATTTTTCATAAAAATCAAATATTTGTATTAATAAATAAGTACCAATAAACAATAATCTATAATTATGGTTGAATTTTCAAAAATTTTACACTTCTGTAATTTTTTCAACGATATTAATATTAAAACACAAATTATGTTGCTGAAATGAAATAAATTATTAACATATTGGTTAAATTGAAAATGCGTTGAAATGATAAATTAAATTGACCAGTTAATAAAAGCGAGGTCTCATAATGCGCATCGCTTAGGATCAAAATACGCCTACATTCGCCTCTAACAGTAAAGCATAGCTTATGCATTTTTAAAGTAACTGAAGCAAAAAAACGTGTAATCAGAATTTTAATAAACAACTTTCACTGTTATAAATGTAAAATTATTAATGCAAATTTATTTAAAAGTAATACTTTAAAAATTGTTTAAAATATCAATAGTTTATTACTTTATATATTGAAAACAACCAATGAAATGTTTGTCATATAATTGTGCAAAATCATACCTTTATTGTCTATTTTGAATTATTTTGAATACTAATTATACCTTTCTTATTTTTTTACAATTTATGTTCATATTGGTAGTTGTTTCAAAAATATTTAATCCTCATTTAATGTGCTGACTATCTATGAATACTGTTACAGAAAAATTTGTCACATGGTTGTACAGGGGAAAGTCTGATAGGCTTAGCAAAGGGTAACAACGATTTATTCTACGAGAAATGCAACTATTAATACACTGGCGAAGTGCACATAAAACAGTGCTTGTAAAAATAAGCAAAGTGAAAAAAAAATGTAGTAAACAATCACAACAGCACAAAGGGATCAAAAAGAACTCGCTGGGATCAACATTCCAAACAGAGAATTCACTCGAATACTCTTTCTATTGACGGCACTGCTCAGTTTGTCTATGATCCTCTGGTTTTTGTTAGATCCCTTGTCAGAACATTTAATGTCCTAGGACAATCGTCGGATCTCAATCCGACCGATATCATCCAGATTCTTGAATATTTGAGGAATTCTTGAATATTTGAGTGCTTGTAAAAATAAGCAAAGTGAAAAAAAAAATGTAGTAAACAATCACAACAGCACAAAGGGATCAAAAAGAACTCGCTGGGATCAACATTCCAAACAGAGAATTCACTCGAATACTCTTTCTATTGACGGCACTGCTCAGTTTGTCTATGATCCTCTGGTTTTTGTTAGATCCCTTGTCAGAACATTTAATGTCCTAGGACAATCGTCGGATCTCAATCCGACCGATATCATCCAGATTCTTGAATATTTGAGGATCACCATTTAACTCATTATAATCGCCAAAATTGGCGATTATGGTAAGAATTTTGGCTTGACCAAAATTGGGAATTCCAAAGCCGGGAGTCACTGATTCAGCATTATAATATCTGTGAAACTGTCTTTCTTACCAAGAGATATATACACAGGAAAGTAATGTCACAGATTCGTAATAATTTAATTACAATATTATGAATCGAATTAAGTTCATAAAATGTTTTTTTCCCGATCTTTTAACAATATTCCAGTGGTATTCATACTATGTTTAAAGCAAAATGGAATGATTTTCCAAATTCTTTTTTTTATCCCTTTAAATAGCACTAGATAATTTGTCTTTTATGAATTCATCAATTATGAATAGTCCTGAAGTCATAATATCAGTATTACAATTTAATATTTCGCAAAAATAATTTCGAAATGAGCGGGGAAAACGATTTGTTATCGAAGTTATTGCAAATTATGAGCGAAGTACTTTATCATAACAATGTTACGAATGAAGTGAGACTGTTTTGAAATAACTTCTTTCAATAATTGATTATATGAAATCCTCATTTCTATGTATAATCTATACTTATAATAAAGGTCAAAGTGTGTGTGCGTGTGTGTGTTAGCTCTCTACAGGCCAGACTATTTGACATACAGCGACCAAATTTGGCGCATGTATACCTTGGAGGTTGTAAATGTGCACCTCGGAGCGACTTTTAAAAATTTTTAATTAGAATTTTAATTAATTAAAAATAAAGTGAAATTTTGGCATTTTTTCGTGATAACTTCCGAATATATTATCGCACAAAAAGGATTTTTACATCAAACAGAAGTCAAAAAAATTAATTTTTTAATGATACCAATGTTTTTACCTACAAATTAAATTTCTATTTTTAATGAATTTTTAAAGAAATATTTTAATCATATTTTTCAGCAATTTATTTCCTATAAAATAAAAATAAATTTATTCTGCACGAGCACGTTCCGCATGCACGGAAAAAAAATTTTACTTTCATCAACGTGTTGCCATCACATTGATAAAAGCTCAAATTAAACAAAAAAATAAGTTAATTATTATTACAAATTAAACATATAAAAGTGTAATTTTCAGCAAGTATTAGTATGAAATGATACAGATATGAAATATGATATTTTGTAAAAAATAATTGCAAGACAGCGTTTTCTATGATCTTTTACAATATTTATATTAAAAATTCAATGTAACAGATCTATTTAAGGCAAATAATGGTTTAAAATGTACATGATATCTACTCTAATCGGAATCCAGCAGCTAATTTGTAAACCTTTAGTAATAGGCATACATTTGATAACAAAACGGTCTAAATGGAATAATTATATTTTATGTAAAGTGAGTCAATAAATGTTGATGAATTACGAATTTTAAATTTTTACATATATCCTCTGCCCTGTGAATCACATTTAACAAAATATGATTCATATCTTAATTAAAAAAGTTATACTCCAACCAACTAAATCAATCACTAAAGCTGACCGATTTATGAAAATTTGAATATCAAGATTCTATAAAAATGGGCGATTTTAGATTACTTCATCGACTATCTTAAAGAAGCCAATGATCTCAAAGAATTTCTCAAGATTGGGATACATTATAAAAATGATGATTACTCTAAAATTGTAATATTCAAAACTTAATAAATCGGTCAAATTTGATCGCAGAAGATAGAAATGTTTATTTATTTATTTAAAAGTTGGAGTGTCAAGAATATTTTGCAGAATATGTTTCCTTAGAACCATATTCTAAGTTTAAAAGATTGTCTAAAGTTTAAACTTCATAATTATTGAAGTATATTTATAAACCGAAAAAAATTATTATTGACATCATGTAAATCCTTTTAAAAATAAAACTAAAAACTGAATTTTAAAAAGAATCCATGAAATTTTTATTGAATAATTCTTTGAAATATTATAAATTATAAAAATTATTCTGCAGCGCACATAAGACTTCAATGCCGCACGATTTTGCTTTCAGTTCTCATATTTTTTTTAAAAGATTCTCTTGGTTTCAGTAAAAAAAATTTTTTTTAATATTAATTGCAGTTTAATCATTTCATTTTTTAATTTAAAGTTGAAATTTTACTACAGTTGACAGAAAATTAGAGATAGATAGTACATTATGGCTTAAAGTCTTTATAATAGTAAGAGATAATTGTATGGCTATCAAAATTTGAAGCTTAAAAATATTGTGATGAAAAAGCTATTCAAAGACAAGTTGCATAAAATATTTAATTAAAAATTTTAGCTAGCATTAAGATTGGCAAACCGGCTGGTCGCCAAAGGCAGCTAATTTAATCAATAAAATAATAATTTATTTTAAGTAAATTTTTCTTATTTTAGTAATTTCATAGAAATATAGAAGATTTTAATTTTTTGGTTTCTTTAAAATACGTATCATAAGAAAAATGACTAAAATAATAAAATTCGTTAAAAAAATTAATCAATTTTTAGTTAAAATTTTTAGCTAGTACTTAAATATTATGATATGTTATAAAGAAATACAAAACAATATATTATTATATTTTAAAGGAATAACAAATAATATATAATTAATAATAATATATAAAGAATAATAAATAAAATAAAGTATAATAAAGTTTAATAAATTATAATAAATCAAGTATAATAAATAAAATAAAGTATAATAAAGTTTAATAAATTATAATAAATCAAGTATAATAAATAAAATAAAGTAATAATATAAAGTATAACAAATAATATATAAAGGAATAACAAATAATATACAAATAATATATAATAATATATAATTATAAAGAAATAACATTTAAATAAGTATATCACAAAAACTATTATTTTACAAAACATTTCAAGTTATTTCAAGTGAATATAATATAACTAATTAATGAATATTTAATATTTCATTATATTATAAAGAAGAATCCATTACAATTTAATTAAGGATTTTAATAATTCAATATAAACGCACAATTTTGTTACAATGCTTTTATTATTCGATTTGTATTGTTCACAAATTAATTCATTTGATAGCTAGGGGAATAATATTTTAAATCAACCCTTTTGACCTCCACCCCAGTAAAAAAGCTTTAAATAATGATCTAATTGGGAATCCACCATTGTATACTTGTGGATAAATAGTATTCTTGTTAACGAATATTGCCCAAAATTTCATACGAATCGAATCTATAACATTTAGTGCAAAAACCATTCTCTTTTTGAACAATGTTACTTACAGACATTCAGACATATCTAATTTTTAATCAACTTGCTTGACCCCCCCCCCCCCCTCCCAGCAAAGAAGCTTTTACTACGGATCTAATGTAAAATTTTTGCTGAAACAAAAAATTCTCTTTTTGAACAGACATTCAGAAAAACTTAAATACAAAAACGATGTTTTTCGGATTTGGAGAGGTTCAAAAATTAGACATTTATGAAAACATTGAGGATGATTTTCTGTATCGATTATTGCACTTTCTCTTCCGTATTTTTTTTTATATGCAAAGAAGTAAAAAAAGGTAAAAGAAATTTTTTTGAAATAGAATTTCCTGTAATTTGAAATTCAGTAGCCGTTTTACATACCAGAAAGGTAACTTTGACCCTGAAAATTGGTAATTTTGAAGCAATTTCACGAATGACCAATCATTTGAAACTGAAATTTTAATAAAATATAAATCAATGGTAGGTTGTCACGCCATTTTCTTATTTATTAGATTTCTTTCAAAACACATGTATTTCAAAATGTGATTGATAACATAATCAATTTTTCAAAACAGTTTTATTATTGAAGTATAATTAATTATTCAAAACATTTTTATTTAGATTTCAATGATAAATTAATAAATTTGTGAGAAATATGATATGGGGGAGGAAAGAGAATTAAAATTTTATGTAAAATTTCTGTAATTTATCTACTTGTATTTCTAATAATAACTTTGTAAATGATTTTCCCAAATCCGTGAAATTTAAACTAATTCATTTGCAACTAAAAGTGATGTAATATTTATCAAATAGTGCTGAGCCCGAATAGAAAAAACAAACAAACTAATATTAAAAAGAAGGAAAAAAAGCCTTTGTTTAAGCTTCTGAACGTATGGCCTGATTCATATTTTCAGAAATTGTTTGAGTTGTATGTAGCCTGCATTGTTGATGATATATTCATAAAAAAAAAGATGCCTGAAATAGAAAACTAATGCTTCTTACTGTGTTTATAAAACATTATTAGCTACTTGTTATGACGTCAAACGAACAGCTGGACAAATCTGCAGATGTTATCTTCTTCTAGTTGCCATAATGTATTCAGATTACACAAGAATCGCTATGTATTAATAGTAGCAAAAAAATCTAGAACTTTATCTTATAGAAATGCGATGTTTCAAATTCAAACAAAGAAAGAATTAATAACAAATAAATGGAGCCTTTAAAATTTATTATTTATTTAATAATAAACAGTTATTCAATAATAAACAGTTATTTAATAATAAACATTCATATTCTCTTTATTGTTCTAAAATTAATAAGACTATTCTATTTTTATTGTATATTTGAACTAGGATAAGTATATATTAAACTTTCAAACTTAATAATGAAGAAAATTAAAGTAAATAGCCATTTCACTTTGAATACAAAACGTTCTTCTGCTGTTAAATACTACATAGCTAAATTAAATTTAACTAAACGGATATAAAAATATTTATTAAAATAGTTTTTTTTTATTATTTTTATATTTTGTTGATTTTCTAGTAATAATTTTATTGGTCACTGTGAAAGCAACCCGATCGATAACTTCTCAAATCAACATTCTAGTCCGTACTTTTGATTATTTTCAGGACTTTTAGGTTAGGAAGAATTGCTTTAAGAAACTGATTACGTAACTATTTCTATAGTCTGTAATAAAAACAAATTACATTGACAAGACACAGAACATTATTACAAGTTGCACTACAAAAAAGGGTTCGAAATATTTTAGAAAAAAATTTCATGAAATATTAAGTCAAGCTTCAATGGCTGATTTCAGAATTTTGATTCCGAAGCATCAGGGGGTATTTATTCCCTGCCCCTTATTACCATAGAAATATGAGTAGTATCAAGCGTCCACAGAAGCATTATAAAATGTCTTGACATATTTGAATCCTGCAGTTTGACAGCACACAGAAAATCTGGATGTTCATTTATCAGACGACTGAAAACAAGTCAGAGTTGATATTTTATTGATCTAAAGCTTTTTACTCATCCTTCCAAAGTCTTTTCATTTTTTCAAATTACATAATGTGATAGTATTAAGAATATAAATGTTAAATTTGAGATGTACCAACATGCAAATGTAGTGATTCCACGAATGCCAAGAGTGACCGATTTCCTTCATTCAACAACTGATACATTATACCTTAATTAAAATTGTTAAAGAAAAGGATCAGCTTAATTAAGATCAGTGCAATTCTTTCCGATATGATTCTCCTTGGCTATTAAATAGAGTTTTCTTCGACTATAAAGTTGACGAATCTAAGATCTATCAAAAAGTTTATTTTTGATTCATGACCTATAATCTTCAGACAGAAAGAATTCACTTCTGCATTTTCAGCATGCAAATGCACTGATTCCACTAGGCATTTTCATGTAAGCAGCATATGCATTGCACTTTGATTAACATTATGATCAATATGATCTTTTAGAGATAGTTTAATGATTTCTATATAGTTTTCTTCGAATTTTTACCGGGATTTTGTCTAGAGTGTTGGCAAATATGGTCTACCGATAAATATTTCCGATTCATGACTCATAACCTTGAGATAGAAGAGATTCACTTCTGCATTATCAGCATGCATGCATTGATAATGCAGAACGCTTCATGTAAGCAACAGATTCATTACACTTTGATTAGCATTCTAATCAATATGATCTCTTCGAATGAGTTTAATGATTCCTATATGATTTTTCTTCGAACTATTATCTGGAATGTCTGTAGTGTTGCAAATTGGAAGGTCTACCAAAAATTTTATTTTTGATTCATGACACATAATCTTCAGACAAAAATAATTCACTTCTGTATTATTAGCATGCAAATGTTCTGACTCAACTGGCTATTTTCATTTAATCAACAGTTTGATTAACATTCAATCAATATGATCTTTTAAAGTGAGCTTAATGATTCCTTTATATTTTTCTTCGAACTATTACCTGGAATGTCTGTAGTGTTGCAAATTGGAAGGTCTACCAAAAATTTTATTTTTGATTCATGACACATAATCTTCAGACAAAAATAATTCACTTCTGTATTATTAGCATGCAAATGTTCTGACTCAACTGGCTATTTTCATTTAATCAACAGTTTGATTAACATTCAATCAATATGATCTTTTAAAGTGAGCTTAATGATTCCTTTATATTTTTCTTCGAACTATTACCTGGAATGTCTGTAGTGTTGCAAATTGGAAGGTCTACCAAAAATTTTATTTTTGATTCATGACACATAATCTTCAAACAAAAATAATTCACTTCTGTATTATTAGCATGCAAATGTTCTGACTCAACTGGCTATTTTCATTTAATCAACAGTTTGATTAACATTCGATCAATATGATCTTTTAAAGTGAGCTTAATGATTCCTTTATATTTTTCTTCGAACTATTACCTGGAATGTCTGTAGTGTTGCAAATTGGAAGGTCTACCAAAAATATTATTTTTGATTCATGACACATAATCTTCAGACAAAAATAATTCACTTCTGTATTATTAGCATGCAAGTGTTCTGACTCAACTGGCTATTTTCATTTAATCAACAGTTTGATTAACATTCAATCAATATGATCTTTTAAAGTGAGCTTAATGATTCCTTTATATTTTTCTTCGAACTATTACCTGGAATGTCTGTAGTGTTGCAAATTGGAAGGTCTACCAAAAATTTTATTTTTGATTCATGACACATAATCTTCAGACAAAAATAATTCACTTCTGTATTATTAGCATGCAAATGTTCTGACTCAACTGGCTATTTTCATTTAATCAACAGTTTGATTAACATTCAATCAATATGATCTTTTAAAGTGAGCTTAATGATTCCTTTATATTTTTCTTCGAACTATTACCTGGAATGTCTGTAGTGTTGCAAATTGGAAGGTCTACCAAAAATTTTATTTTTGATTCATGACACATAATCTTCAGACAAAAATAATTCACTTCTGTATTATTAGCATGCAAATGTTCTGACTCAACTGGCTATTTTCATTTAATCAACAGTTTGATTAACATTCAATCAATATGATCTTTTAAAGTGAGCTTAATGATTCCTTTATATTTTTCTTCGAACTATTATCTGGAATGTCTGTAGTGTTGCAAATTGGAAGGTCTACCAAAAATATTATTTTTGATTCATGACACATAATCTTCAGACAAAAATAATTCACTTCTGTATTATTAGCATGCAAGTGTTCTGACTCAACTGGCTATTTTCATTTAATCAACAGTTTGATTAACATTCAATCAATATGATCTTTTAAAGTGAGCTTAATGATTCCTTTATATTTTTCTTCGAACTATTACCTGGAATTATCGTTGTCCATATCATTTGCAAATCTGAAGGTCTAATAAAGTCTATTTTTGATTCATGACCCATAACCTTCAGACAGAAGAAATTCACTTCAGCAATATCAGCATATAAATACACTGATTTCACAGATGTCAAGAGCGACTGGTCCCCTGTATGTCAACAACTGATGCATCACAGTTTGATTAAAATTCTTGAAGAAAAAGGATAAGGGAATCTGTAAAAGGCAAGAAACACGCTAATTATGAGAGAAATTCAATGAAACGAGTCGGTGGTTTTCAGTCAAGTTGATCAGGTTAGTTGGTGCATGTAGCGTTAAACAGGATAGATATTTTTCACAGAGTTTAATAATGAAAAGATTTACCAGCCAAGTAAACAGGAAACAAAAATAAGCAGTGTTTATAAATTTTTCTTGTTTAATTAAGCTGTACATTTCGCATATTTTTGTATTAAAATTTTAAATTTTAAAATTTTGTATTTTAATAAATACAACAAACATGCCATGATAACACATGTTGTTATTGTTAACGTGTCTATACATACAGTATTAGTGCAAAAGATTAGAGTCCTCCAAAAGCCTTGGTGACAAGATCTGCAAGTTCTGGAGCACGATGGCTATGGAGGATTTCGATTGGGGGTGCTCCAAGTTGAAAGAGGGAACCGATAATGGCCTGGCAGTCAAAAACAGGATCTGGAGTGAGTTGCGAATGGGGACAGTACTTGCAGATGGGATAGGATTTTATATTGGTTCGTGAGATCTTCATGCCTTTAAATGTCCAGTACGTAGCCTAGCTATTGTAGAGGAAAGATTTCTTGGGAAGTTTAAATCGGGGATTGTTGCCTTGCTAAGATGCTGGTTGTAGATCCTTCGCTTGGCGGCAGCATTCGCGTCTGCACAGGTGACTACTCGAGGTTAGTCTTCGTCGCGTGCTTCCTTTGCAAGGGCATCTGCACATTCGTTCTCCTCAATTCCAACATGAGCCTTGCATGCAACCCTTGGTATGCAACATGATAACACATGATCATTGTAAAATACAACCGAAAGAAGTGAATAATTCTTAAGAAAAAACGATTCTCATAAATTTATATAAAACGTCTCTTGGGAAATTTTTTTATATTATATTATTACTGTTTGATTACTGATAATAAGGTTTTATCTGTAATATATTATTTAATTACTGATTTGTAGTAAAAGTCCAAGAAACATTAAGAAAGTGTCTACTTTTTTTTTCAATTTTACATTTTTGACTTGTTGAAACATTAGGAAACTTTACTTGTTGAAACATTAAGAAAGCGTCTATATATATATTTTTTTAATTTTACATTTTTAATTTGTTAATTTATAACCGTGATTGCTTAGATATAATTTTTATGACAGTTTAGTGATGAATTCTGCATATAAAAATAAAAAAAATTAAAGTGTCAGACAAATGCTAAGCAAAATTTTATAAATTTCTTTTGTATGTAAAAGATACAATTTCCTTTTTATTTTATCTCATTTATATTCTACTTTTTGTTGATCTTCGACTTCTAGGTCTGTGTCATAAACTTACAAAAGCAACTGAAAGTAAACAGAAATTTCAACAGACTATACAAATTGATAACAACTTGTATTAGTATGATGTGGAAGCTTGCAGGGAGGATTTCCATTCCGGTTATCAATCATAAAATTTAAAAATCAGTTCCCAATATATAAGACACTACTTACAAATTGGTTATTTCTTTGGTATATAATTGAATAAATTTGTTCCGTTTTTATTGAGAAAATCTACATCATTGCGTATGATCTTACAGTACTAGCACTGTAATAGTTTCAAAAATACAAACTCGTGTATGGAATATAATATATCTGAAACTAATTACCCAGTAGAGTTATCCTGTATGTGTCCTTGATATGCATTAGATGTGTGTGTCGTAAGTCAAACGGCTTTCGACAGAGAAGTTTAGAGAATGAGTTGCCTCTTTAAATGCTATGCTCATAGTTTTCAAAGTAACCGATGGTGTAAGTCGACAGATTTTAGGAAAAATGGCATATAAGATTTCACTCGAATCGTGACCCAAATGCCAATTTTGTTGGAAAAAAATATTCTTTTAAGTGAAATGAAAAATACTTAAAAATAAATTTAAAAAAAAATTATATTGATTGAGTTAATAAGTTAGTAAAAACTATTAATTATTGAAAAAATTAGTAAGTTTAAATATTTATATACTCGCCTTCGTCACGTTTAGAAAAATACTTTTGAAACGCTAACATTTTAAACAAAAAAAGAACCATTCTTCTATCACGAAAACTGACAGAATTATGGAGCTTCGAATTTCCTTATTTCAAACTGATTATTTCGATCAAACAAGACCGCGTTAATTGGTGGATTTTCCTCAAGAAGACCAATAAAATGGTTTAAAATCCTCTAAATTAGTGATATTCAAAGCTTCAAAGCTCTATCGATTTTAATCGAGGAAGAACGTGACTTCCTTTGTTGAAAATGTTAAAAATATTTTACAAAATATAAATAATACGACAGGTGGACTGGGTACTTTTTGGACAGGTAGACTTTTTTCAGCAATATATTTATTGAATTTAGACACAAACAAAAACTTTTTCTTTATTTCATTTAAAGTATTTGCTTAATAGAAATATAAGCCCATTTTGGAGATTTGGAAATTAGATATTTGGCCACGATAAAAGTGGATGCCCTGTATATTACAATGATAATGGGAACAGTAAGTAAGGGAGAGTAAATAAATTTTTAATATCGTTTTTCAATGGAAATCTTCATGATTAAGGCAAATTTCTTTAAATAGCATATGAAAAAAAAATTAATCAACTGATTATACTGCTGTGAAGCGTTACACTCGCGGGACCATCTCACCTAGTTTGTGACTGTTTACAGTTAAAGCGTGATTTCTTGTTTACACAATAAAGACACACGCGACAGTATGGCGGCACTATGTGTGTCTGAAGGACTCCACGCTCATTCGCGATCGCTAAGAAACATCTGCTCACACAACAAATGGAAAATTAGTAGACACGCCGCTGCAGAAAGGGACGTATATCCTGCCAGTGACATCATCTGCAAAGAATGAAATTGCATATCTTTACAGCCTAACCTTGACGATCAGTGGTCCATTGTATACCACCAGTGATGCAGAAAGTTAACAGGTGTGACGCAAAAAAAAGGGAAACTTGTTCTGACTGCGGTCACGATCTCTCTTCAAACAGAAAATAATCTTTGTGAATTGGAAAGGAAAAAAAAGAGTATTATCCAAAAGAAAAGGAAAGAAATCTGAGTCTCTTTTCATGACACAAACCGTACAGAGTATTGCTCCTATATCTCTTTTTTTCACAAGGACCACCTACCTACCGGTTCCAGCTAATGTTTTTCCAAAGAAATAAAGAAGCCGGTGCTAACCATAATAAAAAGCCACGAGTTTAATAATGTTTGGTGAGGACTAAATAGTGTTCCAACAGGTTTCAGAGGTTCATGGCAAGTCAAGTCAGTATTCAAAAGAGACAAAAGAAATTCTAAACAGGAACAGAAAGAAGGGAGGCTTTCTTTTGGAAGAAGGTTATTTCATCTCATTTTGTAACAGGAATAGAAGAGTTAAAAGACACTTGTAGACAGGTATCACTCTTTCTGAATCAATAGACAGAAATCTTTAAAAAAGCTCTTGTCAACATCTACAAAAATACTGAACATCATGGCAACATCAAGTGATGCTTTAATTGGTCTCTTACATCCTTTTGCTGGTATTTTTTCACTTGTTATCATCAGAAATATTCAATTAAAAGTTAATTAAATGTTGTTAATAAAGAATTCTTTCAATAAGCAAAGATGATTTCATGCTGATGTTGAATATATGAATAAGAAAAGCAAAAGTGCGGATTTCAAGTTTCTGATTCTTATTTTTCTTTCAAGTACAGAGTTTTGTATCTATTTTGACACTGTCTACTAGAAAAAGTTAAATTATCCTTTTCGAATTATCCAATGTTCATCTCAAATATTTTACTTATAATCTTGAAAATTTCTAGAATGTTTAGATAAAAAAGTGATGTTTTTTTATTTGTTGCTTTTATGAGAAATATTTTTTATGATAAATATTTTACTTATAATCTAGAAACTTTCTTGAATATTTAAATAAAAAAATGGTTTTTTTATTTGTTGCTTTTATAATGAATAATTTTTCTATGAATAAATATTTGCCTTATATTAGGCTTAAATTTAATAAATAGTCTTTTTTAGTATTGTTATGATAATTTCATTATTATGTTAAATATCTTTGATACTACAAGAACACATTCTTTTAATTGCAAAAATTAGATTAAATTTACTTAATTTACTAAATAAATTAGAGCAAATTAAAAATTGACTGGAGAAAATTCCTCATCTTATCAGACTAGATTATTTTTTTCATTCTCTACCCTCAACATTATTTAACACATTGACGGCCACGTGCCTCCCCTGTGATTCACACCTAGTAGTTAATTGTACCAAACCATCTGTCTAATTATTTGATCCTTTCTTACTAAGAGATAGGAAAGAAGGGGTCATGTAATTATATTGATGATCTAGATATTAGGCGTGAGTCATGGCAGATATTTGTTAACAATTTTGTTTATAGAAAAAATTACGTATTTAGAGAATAAATTATCGCTATTTTAATGATCGAGGAATTCAATCCTCTCTAAAACAAAATTTATCAAAACAAATATATAGTTGAACATGGATGAAATACAATAAATAAAAATAATTATTACCGCTCCATCTCAATTTCACAAGTTAATCTGGAAACTTCGTTATCATCCTTCAGTTGAAACTAGTTTTTGAAAACGATAAAACTTTATCGTTTATTATCATGTTGAGTTTACTTTCAACAAAGAAAAATCTGAAATTATTATTAAGTTATAGAGAAAAGCATTTCGATAATGAAAAATGAAATGAGTCTTTCAAGGTTAATTTTATCTATATACAAAATGAATTTATATGGATTTTCTTAGTATTATTTAAAAACGATATTCAGCATTAAATTTTAAAAAAAATATTATTGTAATTGCTTATTTGTTAAGGGTTTATTTTAAATACATTTTTGCTTTAAGAAGAGGTACATTTCGGTCATTAATCTGACACAAATATCTGATCGATCATTAATCTGACATAATATCAAAAATATCTGACACTTGGATATTATTTAAAATAGAAGAATTAAAATAATTTCTTATCAATGACTCAGACAAATTCATATTCCGTAGAAGAAATAAATAGTTTTTAAAAACAATGCCTTACATAGCGTGTATGAACGTTGCTTAAAACCTGCTCGTCCTATAAGAAACACTTACAATGCAGTTTTCAGAATAAGATCAGCAGCAAGTTAAATTTTTCTTTACAAATGAGCCACTTTGTTCGAAAAAAACATTCTGATTATTAGGACAAAAGATGCATATTCACCATGAATAACAAAAGATAAACTTTGAGTGCTAATTATTCCAAAAAGGGGAATATTCATTGTACTTGCAGCATCATAAACCGCCAGTTTTTTATAGGTGTAACAGGTGATAAATTAGCATGTTCTAAAAGAACTGATACCGACAGTTATGCGCGGTGTCAAACGATAATTAAGTTCTACTTGTGTGGTCCGGAAGTAAATAATATAACAAATCATCGATAGGATGAAAGAGTAGGATAAAACTTCCAAAAACACAAAGTTGGTAGGTTGTTCTGACGACTATCCTAATAAATGAACTTTTTTCAAACTTTTCTATTTTTTTTATTAATTTTCCTTTTTTTATCTTTAATATACTTATCATGATTCATGAATTCCACTGATAATTTTTTTTCTCAAACTCAGGACCAGATGAAGCCTCTTCATGGAATCAAAAAATAACTGAGTGGTTAATAAATAAATCATTAAAATATTGCATTGTTATGAAAGGCACGCCATTGTTTAAAAATTCAAATTTGATCACATTTTTTTAAGAAATACGAAAAAAAAACTACTATAAAAATGATAAATTTAGAAATATTTATTTATCCAAAATGGTTTTGATTATAAGGTGGGCATATCTAGACTACCATAAACGTTCACATTTGTTTACTGTGTTTTATATATTAAGCTGAGTTACGATTACACCATGTTATCCTGAATTTAACTTTATCTTTCCAGCAACAGGTTTTTATTTCCCCTTTTTATCTATCCATTTCATTGAAAAGGGGTGAAGTTGATTCTGACCTACTTAAACAAGGCTAAGTGTAAAATATTTGACGCGTTAAGTGCTCGTATTTGTTGAACTCTAGTAGCTATGGCACGAAAACGGGACAAACCGTGAGTTTTTCCTTTTTTTAAAAAACAAGCAATGCAACAAGTCACGTGAATTATACACCAAACGATATTTCTTCCGAATTCATTCTCGATATTTTGTGTCAGAGCATATGGAAGCTAAAAACTTTCCCTCTAAAATCAAAAACAAAATGTACGTTTGTTCCGAATTCTATAAACGATTTGTTAATATTGAAGAAAAATGGAAGATATATTTTTCTTCATTTTGCGATACGTTCTGGTCCACAAGTTTTATGTTCTTTCTCGGAATGCAAATAGAATACGATTGCATTCGACTAAAAAGAAATTCTTGATGTTTTCCATAAAACGAATAACATAAAAAGAAAATGGTTGAATAAGATGATTGAACTCAAATGTTGTTTTACCCACTTATTTATGTATTTTCTACTCTTTTTATTTTAACGCTTTATTCTTTATTTGAGTGATTAAGATCAAAATAAATTTGTTTCGCTTATCAAAGCGGACAAAAACTGCATTCATCTTCATATTTAGGACGAAGTGTACTCAATAACAGACAGATTTAGTTTGAACTTTCATTTCCTTAATGATAACTAGTTTTCCCAAGAATTTTATTCAACTATCAAGTATCGTTATTTATTAACACAATTCAGAGAAACCTTTTTGTAATAGCTAAGATATTATGAGACAGCTTTTGTCGACGAACTCAGCGCAAACGTTAAGTATCTGTAACTTCATAAACTTTATAAAATGTAAATATCTTCATTGCCTTTAAGAGTTTCATAAATCTATTACTACTGGCTATAAAAATTATTATCTTTAATTTCTCCCATGTCAAATTTCTCATATACTTCGCATATATATATACTATATATTAAATGTGAAACATGGACAGTTATTTTTTTTAAACTTACTGTTACTTTTTTGTAAAATCTTTTCTTTTTCTTAAATCTGATTTTTTTTATGTTTAAAACTCTTAAAAGTTTTAAACAACTAAGATATTGTTTTAAAAATTACACTTAGAATTCTTTGTAAGTTACTTTAGTCGATTTAGCTATATTGTCCTTTAATTGTGACTTCCCAGATCCACCAGAAAAAGCTGAGAAAAAATGTAACCAAGTAATAAAGAGCATTATATTCAGAAAATTTATATATCAACGTCTTAAACTTAAAAGTATAAATAGACAAATATTCAAGTTTAGGTAATGTTTAGATGACATATTCTACGTATTCAGGAGTAAAACCTTTTCATGAGTAATTCTTAAAACTACTTTTCTATAAAATATTTTAATCCTTTTATCGTCTGCAGGCCTGTCTTTTTGCAGCACTATATTTCTGTATAATATAACAAAAACTTATTATTGTCTGAGATGTTTTAAATTAAAATCAAAATATCAACGAAAATTAAAATATCAATACTCTAATTGAAGCAGACGATTTTAAAAACAACCAATAGTTGATTTTCTACAAAAGCTTGAAATATTTTTTTGTATTTGTATTGCAAATTTCATTTAAAAAGGTTGAAGAATGAGAAAGGTTGAAAGAACATTTTGAGGGATTATTAATTCAATATTTAATTTCTTTTTAATAAAAAACTTGCAAATGAACTATATAAATAGTTTTTTTATAGATTGGTAATCGTTTCTGCTTTCAAATTTTTTTTTTTTTTTGAATTTTGCTCATGTGCTTTGGCAGAAGATCTTCATAGTACTCTCATTTGTCAACAAAAAATGTATCATTTGGCCACAAGAGATTTATTTTCACAGCTTTTGTTTGAATTTAAACAGAGCAGTTATAATTCCTTTTAGTCATCGTTAAATCGTTTCTTTAAAATAAACAAAAAGATTATCAAAATAAACAAAAAAATATTAACAGAATGTAATATCATAAAACAGAAAATTAAAAAAGTTGTGATGAAGTAGTTTAAAGTCTTAACGTTGCTTATCATAGAAATACATATTAATTTCCTGATTTAAGAATCGTCTGCGCTAATGTTATTTTTTTAATAATATCGATTTAAAAAAATTGTACAGAAATGAAATTGATATCATTGAAAAGATTAATTTTGGAATTTTCAGTTAGGGTAAAAACATATTTTCTGGGATAAGTTCCTCCGAATTTACAATAGAAAACACGCAGAATGTTGTTTATAGCTCATAACTAGAATCCAATGTTGTCGTTGAGCATTTGTTTGCTTTTAGGACACGAAAAATCGCAACTTCATTTTACTATTAAAAACAATGTCAAAAATGTATTAAAATAAAAAAGAAATTTTTAAAGAAACTAGTAGTAGTTTAGTTTAAAGTCTTGACAGTCAAAGCATCACCTACAAATTTACTTACCTCCAAATCACCTACATTATTATTTTTTTTTTTAATAATTGGAAGAAAAATTTCGCAAGCATGAAGTTGATGTCGTTAAAAAGGTAAAATGTTTTAAATTTGTGATGATACAGTTTTTTTTTCTCCAATTATTCTGGAGACATATGGGTTAGTTTCTCAATGGCTGAAATGACTGATCTAGGGTATATCTTGGGTAAATCTGTGCTCTTAAAGGCTTTACGTTTGAGCGATTGATTCGTGTTTCTCTTTAAACATTATTAAATAACTATTTTGAAGCAATCTTGTAAATATAGATATTAAAATAAAACGGAGATTAATAAATGACAGAGGAGTAATTCAAAGTTAATATTAATTTAATGCTTTTAATTTTTTTAATTAATAGCAATTGGAAGAAATAATCTTTAAAAATGGAATTGATATTTTTGAGATGGAAAAATTTTGATCTTTAAAAGGATATTAAAATATTTCTTGTAAGACTACCTGCACCAAAATTACTGGAGAAAAACGGCAAAATCTTCATTAATTTCTGATTAAGTGAATATCTAATTAACTTCTGCACTTTCAAAAGTTGTTAGTATTATTTTTCTTGTCATAAAGAATAAATATGCAATATTTCGTTTAAATCGGCTCAATCTTTAAGGAGGAGACGAGGGACATACGTAGCTATGATGACTTTTATTTATATTAAAATTAAATACGATATGTAAAACATATCAATTTTTCAAAAGTACAATAATCCAAACTTGGATACTTGAATTAAGGCTCTTCTTCAGAAGAAATTTGTATGCCTCCAGGGGATAGGACAAGTTTATTAAAAGGAAATTCTGATATACTTTATAATTCTATTATCATTCTAAAATTTCTTAAAATTATCTGATTGTTAAAAAAAAACTTCTAGAACTGAAGAACAACAATGTATCAATCACCTTGTTATCCAAAGCAAATGTCAACTGCATTCAATGCCGATGTAATGACAACTTCTCTTTATCGGAATTTTTCAGAATTTCTCAACGCTAGATAAGACAGATGACTCATACACTGTTAAGGCTTCTGTCAATAAAAGGCGTTTCCACCATTATTTTTTTTCTTAACCAGTTCAATAACCAATTACTGATTTTAAAAAAATGAATATAGCAAATAACATAGGCGAAAATTGAAGATTGTAGCAGTTTCGTCAGACTTTGTTTTCAGATTTATAACTGTAGTATTATCATACCATTGATGAATTGTAAATATTGTGGATTAATTCTTTTCCAATTAATCCCACAAAAATGAAAACCATTTCCAATTAATCCATTGAGCCATTTAAATACTTATAATAAATGAACTAACTAGCATGAAAATTGATTTGCATATTTCAACTTGTAAGACTAAATATACGGATGGGGTTTCATCTTCTCTTACGAATCTTTTATAAAGTTAGATGTTTCTAAAACCGGTAATCCCCACCAACCGCATGGAGTGGAGGAACTCAAAAATCAGTCACCATCTGAGAAACCGGCCAGAAATGACACAAGAAGAATTGACAATACTGCTTTGTTCAGTGGTGGCGAGGTGGTTGGCTGTACACAAGAAGAATTGACACAGCGTGGGCTGGAAAGTTAAATATCTAACCCTCACTCATTGGAAATCTATCATGTTATTAAGATTAGGCATTCATCGAATGGGAGTCAGAATGGGGGATGCTGGTGTTGTATTTCAGCAAGGCATATATCACGGGATTTGGAATGAAACTGGTGTGGAGTAATCATGAATGATTACCCTAAAAAAAGTGGCTTAAAAAGGAAATAACATAGAGTGGTAGCGTAAAATAATCATGAATGACATACAAGAGTTATTTTGATGAAACAGTAAATATGTTCCTCATTCAGTTCAGACGAACTAGAGTAATTTTGATGTCAATTAGTAACCATGTTTCTCATTTCTCAATGGATATACGATTATTGTTCAGAACAAAAAAAGTAATTTTGATGAAAAAATTGACATTTTCCTCATTCCTCAACATATGTAGAGATTATTGTTCAGAACGATTGGAATAATTTTGATGCAAATCAGAAAATATGCTTCTCATTTCTCAATAATTATAAATATAATTGCTCATTACGACATGAGTATTTCGATGAAACACACAGAAATTAAATGTCTCGTTTCTCAATTAAAAATATCGCAGTAATAAATAAGACTTAGTTCACCCTTTCCCGGGTTAGATGTTAACGAATCATTGAATGACGCTTAAGAAATAGTATGAAATGTTTTTGTGTCAGAGGATCTAAAAAGGAAAAATATTTAACAATTGATTCTATTTTATAAGAAAGATAAGTCGTGTAATATGCTATTTGATCTAATGATTAAAATTTATACGCTTTTTTTTCAGAATTTGAACAATATTTCATCAATAAAATGATGATAATAAACTCTATTATCTATATAACATTGTTCCATTTTTCTATCTTCCAGAAGGTTTTGATAAGAAAAGAACTGGAAATCGCCGGTTGCTCTGCTAATATATGAGGAAATAAATACTGAATGTTTTTTTTTAATTTTATTAATGAAAAGAACAAATTTCTGTATTTTTTTCACATGCATGAAACTACTATTAATATTCAAAACTATTTTGTTGATTAAACTTAGATAAATAGCTCATCTATCCAGTAAACGATAATCTAATTTTAGGGTTTGTCAGTAATGAAATAAGGAAAGAAAATCAATTAATGATGTTAAAATCGAACACAGTTAGGATAAGTTGGTTGAAGTATTTAAAGCTGCATATGTCAACGGAGGAAATTTTTTTTATGTTTATTAATGAAAAACTTGCGATAAATAGTCATTAACTTCAATTAATATTCAAAAATTTTATATTCATAGAATATTTATATCTTCATACTCAAATTGTCAAATACCGTACTTATATTCAATATCTAGAAGCAAAATTTTAATTCAGCATCATATATGAAAAAGGAAGACTTTTTAATATTAGCACTCAACGGATTCCCAACTCATCCATAAGACGCTTTTTAATAAATTGTTTTTAATACAAAAATTAATTTTATACAAAATTTTATCATACGCAAAATATTTCTATAGTCTGCAATTTTATTTTTAATAAACCTAAATTTTTTTGGATGTCAGACGTTTTCCTGAATATTACTAAAAATATTTAAAAATAAAATAGAAATATCAAAAAATAAAAGTACGTTTGCACAAAATCTCATCGTTGCCTAGCAACGGAGTATCTGCAAACTTCCTTATTTCAAAATCGTCTGCATCTGTTGAATTATTCAACAAATTTCGAAAATTAATGAAAAAGTGAGGAAATTATCTCATAGAAATGAAATCGGTATCATTAACAAGATAAATTTTGAATTTAGTGATGATATAAAAATATTTCTTGGGGTATAATTTGCTCCGAAATTACGGTGGAAAAACTAAATTTCTTTTCTTTTCTGATAAATTGAATATTTAATTAACTTCTGCACTCCGGAAACAGTAATAATATTTTTTATTGCTTTTAATAATGAATATACAAAACTTGTTTTAAAATGGTATAGGAGAATTATGGAAGCTTTGTGAAGAACACACAGACAGACATACACAAACATTACGATTTTCATTAGTATTAAGATTTCAAAGATACATCGAATTGCAGCATGTTACAGATGTTTTTAATATTTCTGAAACTGATTTACCATCAAAGAGTTTATTTTAAAATAAATTAGCATGATATCGAAATGGCCAGTTGTGGCTTTTGTACAGTAAAATCCAACAGAAAACAGGAAAATATAAAGACACAATAATGATGAATACAACATTATTATTAACAGATATTTTATTTTCACAAACACGTGCTTGAAATTTTAATACTTATTAAAATTTTAAAATAAATAATAATGACTTTTTGTTGAGTGTTCTTAGATCTAAACAAATCCTTTTTTTCTCTCTCTCTCTTTTTGGCAGCTTGCTTATAGTTCAGTGTTCTGTTTAAAGGTCAAGTTTAGTTTATTTACAGAATTGTTACTCTTTTTTACTCAGAAATAAAGAGAGCGTGAAAGGGGGGAAAAGATAAAAAGAGACTAAAAAAGAGTTTTATTTTAAAACGTCTAGTCTGAAAAAAAAATCGTTTGTCTTCTCTGTAAGATCTATCTACTAAAAGAGCAAAGCAGCACAGCAAGACACGCTTTACATCTTTCTTAATGGCTTAAGTTTTACAGATTTTCCAACACTTTTGTTTTAGAAGAAATGGCGAACTTTTTCGAGGTTTCCGGTCTAATTGTGTTCTTAAAGCTTTGCTATAAGGAGAAGGTGCACAATAGAGTCTCGTTTAACCCAAGTTCTGTATTATATGGGATATTTTTATTCTCCTTATGAGCAGTTTTGAAATAAAATGAATAATAATAATAAAAAAAAAAAGTGGGCGAATTCGAATATTAAACGGTTAAACCTTGTTGAGGAACATATTAAATTAATTGAAGATTTCACTTGCTATTTTATGCATTTTTCTTTGAATTAGTGGAAATTTTAATGAAAGGGTACAAGATATTTTTATAGGATATTTTTTATGCTCACTATACATACAAATAAAATAGCTCAAACCATAGTTGGCTCTATTTTTGAGTAATATGATTGAAAAGTATTATTTCACCAGAAAATGCACATAACTATATAGGCTGTTCTCCTGCTTATACTATCTCAGATATGATTATCACAGATTAACTAACGAAAGTCGTAGTAGAAAAGTTCATGCACACTAATAGAGTGCTTAAAAATAAAAAATAAAAAGATTATTGACAGTAAATATACTTTAGATGCAAATGCATATGAGCATTAAACTAACAGAAATATGTTAACAGCCAAAATGCAGTGCTAAATACATTATAGAAATAATGCTGAGAATAATATTAGCAATAAATTCTAACTGAAATGAGAATGTTATAAATCAGTAGACTTCAGCTCATTAACTTTTGCTACAATCGAGCATTAAAAGAAGCAAATATGGTGTAAAGTTAGTGATATCTTAATTTTTTATTCTCTTTTGCTTCGTCTCACTCTCTATTGTGCAATTCTCTCTCGTGCTAGTCTTACAGCGGGATATTTTTTTTTATATACATAAACATCCAACCATTCAAATTAAAACTAACCATCAAAATTGGATTGAAATAAATGGTGAATTATTAACAGAAAAGGACGTATATTGCCAGATATAATATGTTTTTAAAAAATTGCTGAAAAGAAGAAAATAAAGAAATAACTCCCAACGGTCATTGATCTTTGCTGCAATCCAGCATGAAATATTCGAATAAAACGTGAAGTTTACGATTCTGTAAATAATTATAATTCCAGCTTAATTAAACATAAAGGAACATGCCCGAGTCTTTAGACATCAAAATAGTATTACAAAGTATAGTTAAAAATATGCAGTACACTATTCTTTTATTAAGAGATATATAGTAAAAACGAATTAATGGGAAAATATTAGAAAGAAGAAAAATATATGTTCTGGGGATATAATTAACTATGTCATTTAACTATTTCAACGTGCACTTCTTTAACCAGTGCACTAAGATTTTTATCGGCGTACTGGAAACCGGGCTTAGTTGTGACATGCTTTGTTTTTAAATATGTGCGATTAGCTGAATATAACTCCTTTTTTTATAGCTATTCATTTATAGTATGCATAAAAATAAAATATTAATAAATTTTCTTGATTTTAACACTAATTTTTTTTTCTTCAAATTTTGTGATTATTATAACATGTCTACATATGGCTCAAGTTGTAATAGAAGTTGTAATAATAAAAATGAAAATATTTAAAATTATTTTTTTCTTTACATTCTTTTATAAATTAAAAAGTATATAAGACGTTTTTTTAGCTAATAAGCAGGTTATCAGCAGTGCACGTTCAATATCACGACAAACAGATACCCATTTTTCGACGATGCAGAAGATATTGCGTAAGATCCTGAAATTTTATCCGTACAATATAACACCCATTAACTGATGACACTGATCTGAATCTCGACAATTTCTGGTTGTGAGGCGATTCTGGTTCACTAGAAAGGCGTTGTGTATCAAGGACTTGTTCTTATTCCTACTTTAAAAGATCAAATAACGTTACATGTCAGACGAATAAATGCCGATATGTTGCGAGCCACCGTCGAAAAGCTCGTGCACCGCATGCAAATATTGGAACATCATGTTAGTGGTCACCTTGAGCCAAATTTGTAAATTGCTATAATAAACGTTTTTCATTGGTATTTCGTGTGTTGCTATTTACTGTTTCCATTGGCAGTTATGTATTCTTTTTCCACATATTATGAGCTAGAAGTGCCAGGATTTCCCCCATCAGCGTTTTTTGGTACTAACTTTTTTTCTTGATAAATCAAAACCGCATACTTTAATGTATACGGTGGCCAAATTTTGTTATATTTCGTCCAGTACATAACACGCTACAGTGCTCCGAACACCCCTTGTTATTTCTTGATCACCCTGTATGTACACATATTAATTTGCAGTAAATTGATTCA
The DNA here is from genome assembly GCF_947563725.1 of Argiope bruennichi. Lineage (NCBI taxonomy): Eukaryota > Metazoa > Arthropoda > Arachnida > Araneae > Araneidae > Argiope > Argiope bruennichi. The sequence continues at coordinate 44,254,926 of NC_079153.1, read as the reverse complement.
AAGAATTCATGAATTCTTTGAATCAATTTACTGCATTCATTCAAAGAATTTTTCAATTGTATAATATTCCAAGATGCCTTTAAGAAAATGGGTTCTGCATTAATCATTTAATAATCTAAAAATTCAATAATCAGGGTGAACAAGCTGGTCGCCAAGAGCGGCTAGTATTATTAAATGTTCAAACCTATATTCCTATTCAACATCTTCAAGAAGATGATTGTTATAGTGAAAAGTAATTGGAAGTGACCTATGGATAAATCCAACTTCGTTTCACATTAATAAATATGCAAATGTCATCTATGTTTACAACGTTATAGCATGTTTTATTCATTAGGTGCGAGTTGCCATGGCATCCAAGTATGATAAGATTTTCAATTGGGAAAAAATTTGATGATTGCTTCTTCTTTGATGCTCTTTCAAGTGAATGATTTAGGTGTGTGTGGTCATCCATTTTTATGCTGAAATTGGGACGTGAAATGCCCTGATGATAGAAAAGTATAAAAGCCTGCATCAAATGTTCAGAAATCATTGTATGGTCATTTTATATCAAATGCTCTCTACAATGACTTTCTATTGTAAATAACGCACCTTCAAGTAATGATGTTGTTAGCAAATAGTATGTATGACCCACAAACATGATGGAAAAAATTATTTCTGTTTGTCATGGTACAATAGTTACTAGGCAATGATCATCAAGTCCAATTCAAGGGCATTTTTTTATGGAACCGTTGACTTTCAAAACGAAATGTGTGTTCTAGCCCGATAATAAGGGCCACAATGATTTGATGCTGTAATCGTAGCTTTGGGATAAGATGATCTAAGTTCTAGACTCGATTGGATCTAATATCCATTATTATAGTGTCCTGGTGCACATTAAATCAGCCAATGTAAATAAAATAAAGTTCTCCTGCTTGTATAGTAGAACATTCTGTAGAGAAAGAACTCGATAGAGTTGGATTACTGTATAGGGTTCTTACATAATCACTAACTGATGACTCTGACCTACCCATAAGTACATGGATAAAAACTGAATGACCGGACCACCGTGACAGAAATACTGGTAGGAATTGTGGGTGAATCCTAAGGTCCATCATCAGCCACAGCACAACCCTTCCCTAGGAAAGTATCTCTTGTCTTCGATGGAGGGCAACCAACCCCACCTCTTTCTGTACCCACCAGGGCGGCGAGAACCAATCACCATACCGGAAGCTTCTCGTCCTTATATCTGAGGTGCCCCCCCCATGGGAGAGGGTCTTTACATAAAGCAAATTTCTGTCCATTCCCCAACTTCCTAAACAGATATTTTTATTGTTTTTAATTTAATCTTTATAAAAGCTTTTTTTTAAGTTAAAAATGTAATGACAAAATTAAATAATAATGTTTTAATTGTTGGTCGCCTTTATCAGAATCGGTTTCCCTGGTTGTTTTTTTCTCCCGTATAAGAACATTTAAATTTAAAAGTAATTTTGTAAATAAAAAAAAAATTACAAACTTTTTTAACGCAATTTAAATAATATAATTTTAAGTTTGATAGAGTGAATTTTAAATTCGTCAATTAGTCAACCAAATGAGTAAAAAAAGAAAATTGTATTTCCCTGATTGGCAATGGAATTTGAAAACTTGAGGAATTTTCAAAAATAATATTTCAAAATATCAAAGATACTTGATATTAATTCAGTAATTTCGAGTACACAATCTTTGTAAATTAAATGAAGGAGAAGAATTAAATTACCATAAATCTTGTGGCTCACCAAGTGTTGCGGATCTGGGCAGTTGTCCGATTTCCCTTTCCGATCATTTAGTTTTCTTCATTTGACCACTGTTTAGGATTATGAAATTCCAGTTATTCTAAAGTATCTTCAAAAACGGAAAGTTAATCGAATTAAAATTAGTATATAAAGTTTTAATTTCAGAATTAATATTCAGCATAATAATACTAACTTGCAAGTCTATCTGCTCCAAACGATAGTGAATTAATTGCCTTAAAAAATTCCCAATATCGAGTATGCTTAGATAAAAAAAAAGAAAGAAACCATTTTAATAAGTCTTATATCAGCAAAAATATTTCACAACTTCTAATTGAAAATGAACAGATAGTAAATTTTTTCACAGAATGCAATTATTTAATTTCATCATAACATTAATCCAGAAAGTTCCGACTAAAAAAAACCGCAAAAGAATACACGTGCGGATACTAAAAAAACACATCTCGCTTTTACTTTTATCTTTCCAAGTAATATAAGAACATTCGCAATAAAAAAAAGGCACAAAAGAAAAGAATTAGGCGTCAACCCGACAACTAACTGATAAAACTAATGTTAATTTTCAATCGCTTTTAGGAGCCGTAGATACGAGCTCTTCTTTATTTTCCAAACCTATGTCGCCATATTTCTTTCTTTATCACTGTTTTTTTGTAGCCAACATGTGTTGAAGACACGTGTAAAAGAAAAGAAGTAAAGACACAGTAAGTGATAGGTGAGAAATGTGCCTTGTTAAATAAAATTTGTGAATTTTTATTTGTGAATCGTTAGAAAGAAAACATACTCTATATTCTTGTTCCATTAAAGAAAGTTCTTAAATAAGAATATTTATTATTTTATAAAAGAAGATAAATGCATAATAAATGCTCTCTTCAATATTTTTACTAAATGGTCTTTACAAATGCATAATTTTTTTAACTGGTTAATTTAGTTTCAAATTCCAACACATTTTTCTACAGATAATTTATTTTAACTAACTTTTTTTATTTGAACTTTAAGAAAATACATGTTATTTATTTATTTTTTTAATATGTGTGTCATAGAAAAATTAACTAAAGTAATTAATTAACGAAAAATTAACCACAGTTATTAAGTAATGATTTTCTTACAAATATAAGCATTTAATTATTATAAAATGTTATAATATATTAAATAAATGTTATAATATATAACAAATACATTATTTCATATATATTATATTGGATGTTTCATTAATATCTTATTAATTAATATTTTAAAAAATTATCTTTTTACAGGATTCATCAAGTAGATTATAGTATAACTAGTTAATGAATAATTAATGTTGCAATATATTATAAAAGGATAATTACTTGTACTTTAATTAATAATTTTAATATGCCAATGGAATTTAATGATATTTTAAGGAATTCTACTATATATATTTTTTTTCATTTTCTAAACTAATGTATTTAAAATGAAAAAGTTTAAAATTTTCTGATTATCAAAACAAATTAATAAATCGTCTGAAATTTTTATTAATTCACACATTAAGATTTGCACATTTTTCTTTAAATTGTTGATATTTACTGGAAAAAGACAAGTTTTGCGCCAAATCTGCATTTTTTAAAGGCGGCCGAACAACCCTCTATGTATTGCAATCTTCGTGCATGGAAGTTTTTTTATGACAGGTAGAACCGGACCAACTTGCAATACCAGAAGCTGTATTTTAAACCATTTTTTCATGCACAGGATATTTAGCTGAAACTCTGATTTTCCTTCCTGATCATTTGAAGTAATATTGATATTTCTGTCTATTTCTTTAGGGAAACAACCCTAATTTTAATTTTATATTTCTCTTAATCTTTCATATTCTTTGCATCATTTTTGCGTTTTGAAATAGAGTGATCTTTGTCTAAGCACACAATATAGCATCTGATTGCACGTTTCTTCATATTGCGCTGTGCTGAGGAATTTTTTTTCCCTCCAGTAAAATGCGTAAAGCTTAAAAATTAATTCCCGTGTTAAATTTGATCTCTATCACATGAACAGGATCTACTCCATAAAACTTAAGTATAAGTCTTTCTCTTTAAGACCAGCACTGCTATGGCATTATATTAAAATCGTTTTCTTTGATTCCAGACCATATATTAAATAAACATCTACCATTTATAAGGTCTTGTATCAATTAAATATGAAGCGGAGAGTCAAATACCCACCGATTTGCCTATTTGAGGGGACGGAATCTAGAACTCAAGGTTCTTAACCTCCGGACATAACAGATGAATAGAATAATGGCATGGCAATGAGATTACTTAGTAAGTGGTTGTGTTTAGATAGTTAATGATTCATTTAGGAAAGTAATTTATTGCTAATAAATCGTAAAAAAATGAAGAAAAATGTAGAACAGATTTTGCATGAATGTTCTCCGGCTTAGTTTAGTTATATACTAACGTCCTATTTTAAAGCAATACTAGGGCTATTCTAGGACGGACCTCGTAACTTTGAACCGCGGTCAGATGACGAGGAAAATGCCTGAGCTGGCACCCCCCTCTTCACACCAGCAGGAGGATGTTTGGCCTGACTGATTTAATATACAACAGACCCCATCACACGACGGTTCTTCGGTGGAATCGGGTCTCGAACCTGTTTACAAGCCCAGACCTTGCCACCGAGCCACCGCGGCCCCGAGTATTTCCCGGTAAATTCCATCCAGAGTCAAGTCGGTGTGATAAAGCTATGATGATGACTGAGATATGAAGGAGATGACAAGGTTTCTTGATGTTTTTTGGAAGTGAAGGATGGTAATTTCCTATTTCTTTTTTGTGATGTTATCACTTTTGTCATTTTTTTTCAAAAAAATTTGTGAAAATCCTGCAAATTTGGTCAGCTAAAATCTTTTTGGATGTCCTTATTCCGAACAAATCACAGCATGTTACTCATTAATAAGGATATCATCTTAAGTGTCTTTCTCATCATATGACCATAATTTAACACGAAATCCATTTTAAAATAGACTCTCATGTTCGATCAAACTGGGACATTGATATAAAATATATGAACCTAACTCCTCGAAAAGAAAAGTGATGGTAATTTTATATAATGCTTAAATATTTTATAGAATATCTCCAGAACATTTAAAATGTCAAAATAAAAATATGTTTCGTATTTTATTGTTAAAGTAAGATAAATTTCATATTTGTGTAGCTAATCTACATAATCCCAGATTTTTCAAGCTTTCTAATATAAAGATTAAAAATAAGGAATTAAATGAAAGTGAATGCAAAGTCTTTTAACTCTTTTTCTTATGGCTATAAAAAAGTAGTTGCTAATGGATGCATACAGTCTTTCCTCTTCTATTATTATGATATGGACTCGACCTTCAAATGCTTTTACCATCAATAAAAGTTTCTGAATCGTGGTAGTGCGTCGTTTTATTCTGAAACTCAATTTGATAGAATACTTCAGCTCCTTTACTCATTTTTCTTAATGCTGACGCTGTCATGCTGCCAATATCTGAACGAACAAAAAACGTACGCTCTACGACTAAAATGGCCTTTTCTCTATTAGAAGAGAATACGAGCCAACTGCAGTGATTTTCTTCAAGTTCAGAACAATTTCTAAGAAGTGCCTCGTGAAGGACATTAATATAAAAAACACGTTTCTTCCTTTTTTTTTCTTTGTGTGTGTTCTTAAGTGCTCTCGGAAATTGTCACACTGATTTCGAGAGTGACTCATTATGATTATGTCTATCCAACGACAGAAAAAACGTTCCTACCAAACCAAACCAAAGATTCTACCGCACGTGAACATTCGCTAGTTCCACGGATTTGTTTATGAAAATTGGTTGAAGAAGTCTTTGAATGACTCTTTGTCCGATGGTCGCTTTCAAATCATTATTCTTTCAATGCTTGACTCGACTCGCAGAATTCAGTGACTATTGAATTACATAAATGTTTTTTTCTTTTCTCTTCTTTCTTTGCGTATTTTGAACTTCTGAATTAATGCAATACTTTTTATCTTCTCGTGTACGAAGTATACAAAATATTATAATCGTCAAAACATTCGACTTCCAGATAGATTTCGATGAATCTTAGTTTTATATCTCCCTGCGTTCGAAAAAAATATATTTTGAATTAGTCTATCTGCATGTGAATACGATAACTCTTACACGCTTTGAATTAGAGGAATGAAATTTAGTATATGGTCTTTATATCAAATTTGTAGAGTTATGCCAAATTTTGAACTGAATTAATCCAGAGAAAGTCTGTTTATACTGTTTTTCGAATATTAGTTAATATGATAATGACAAAACGAAGAGAACTAAATGAATAAAATTTAGTACATAGATTTAGCATCTGGAATGTGGATCTGTTTCAAATTTGGTATCAAATTTGTCAAAGAATTGATCGTGTCTCTCACCGTTCTTTTGCATCCATAAACTCGCAATAATTCAAAAACTTAAATGAAATTTGGATCATGGTTTAACATTTAATGAGTAAAACTTTTCAAATTTTGAACCATATCTATCAAAAGGTTTGTTGTCTGTCGATCAGTACTTTCACAACCATTTAAACAAATTTACTCAAAAAGCAATGATTTAAATACATGCAATTTAATATATGATTTTGTGATTGCAATAGTAATTCTGCGTCAAATTTTGAATTTATATGATCGTAAAACAAACGTCCACATTCGGATTCCTGGCATAAGTGTATTAACCATATTCTAGCGATTAATCGCCAAAGACCGCTAATTGGCAACTTTTATTTGTTAGTGGCATATTCTATATGCAAAAAACGGCTACTTTAATCTTCCAGAAGGCGCGAGTTTGTGGAAGATATACTAAATAAGAATTTCGTTTTATGTCTTTTTACCACAAGGCACTACGAAACCGTGACTTCGGTTTCACTTGCAACTCCTTTCGGTTAACTTTTAATCAAAGTTTGGAATTCAAGACATAATTAGAACTCTTCGAATCTGCTATTTGTATTTCAGAATTTCGCTCGACTCAAGTTTGCTTAAGTTTTTACTGTATTTTCTTTTCTTTGTGTTTTAGAAAAATTAATTAAAAAAATAACATAGCGAAATTAATAGTTACATTATTCAGTACAATACAGTTAATCAAAAAAATGGATAAAAGCTACTTAGAAGGAAATATCTACGAAAGCTGGCAAATTCTATTCTGAAAGAATATGGTGAGCGAATATTTCTTTAATTTTTACTTTCTCGTATACGCAGTATAGAGAAAGTATAGTAAACGTCAAAAAATTCGAAATAGAGACTTTGCAGAATCTCCACGTTTCAGATCTTCCTGAATTCGAAAAACACATTTTTGGAAAATGTCTGTCTATTTGTATGTGACAAACATAACTCAAAAACATTTTCAGATAGGCGGATGAAATTTGGTAAACAGTTTTTACACCACATTTGCAAATATCTATCAAATATTGAGTAAAATTTATTCAGAGGACATCTATCTGTCCGGTTTTTGGTTACAAGTTAAAATGGTATCTACAAAACGAAGCAAGCTAGATAGATTAAATTCTTTATACAGATTTAATATCTAGAGTTCACACACTTTGAGCTAAATCCAACAAGGAGTTGATTGACTGTCGGTTTGTACTTTCAAAAATATGTAAATGCAATAACTTAAAACCTCAATAACTTAAATATATGAAATTTAAATTGTAAATTTGTGATTACAAGTGCCGTTTTAAGTTAAATTTTTGTTTAAATCGTTTGAGATAGACGTGTCTAAAACACAAATTCGCTTTTCAAACACTGTTAATCGCCAAGGATGGCACGATAGATTCAGTAAAAATGATAAATTCGCGCCAAAGTTTAATATTTCGTGATTATTGTATGGCAAAGATATGCAGGCTTTCTTTGGAATGACAAGTTGATTAGAGGGTATACAAGAAAGTTTTAGTGAGATTATTTAGCTGGTTTACAGTTGATACAAAAAGTAGAACGTGAAAGGATTGAACTACGTGTTATCAAGTAAAAATTCAATGACATCAGATTTATCTAATTATGACATAATTTTGATTAACTTCTTAAAAATTTATATTTTATAATAATATGTCTAGAAAATATTCGCGACTTTTCATGCTAATATAGAAGACACGCCCCGCTGGAAAATTCAAAGTACCACTGATTCAGGCATCGGAAAATAAAAAATCCGTTATATATGACTGCAATTAGTTATCATTATATATGAAAAATTTCCTCGAAAATTCTGTGATTACTTTATTTCGAACTATTCAGCACTTACGTTGTTCTTAATCATGAGAATGTTCTGGAATTTTCAATATTGTACCAACCTCTCATAAACATCTTACGATACAGGGCATTGCTCGCAGTGGCGTAAATATTTCATCGCGTTTACGTCATTCCCCGCATTAATTAACGGAACAACTGTTTACCGCTTCATTATTTATTACTCTCAGTATTGTGATTTCTTTATCTACATGCATTTTAACACAGACTACATAATGTCGATTATGAACAACAAAAATTAAAGGATACAAATTATGAATACATGTTAAAATCGACGTTTACATTGAGATAACATAATCTTGATTACAAATCTGTGACATAATGACACAAATCTTGATGTCTGATTAATTTATCGCTAGTATTGAAATATGATAGCGTCACAAAGGAAGAGAAATAATCATAATTCCTAGAAAACAGTTGTAATTTCTTTTTCCCACTACTGGTCAGTGTCTTTCTGCATATCTTAAAAGAAATACAAGCCAAAGTCTACAAAAGAAAGTAAGTAACAGAATGGAAAGCAGATGTTATTATAGGTACCTTACAGTGACAACTTTCTTATTAATTAAATGATTAGTTGTCTTTCTACATACCTTAAAAGAAATACAAGTTTAGGTATACAAAAGAAAGTAAATAACAGAATGTAATACGGATGTTATTATAGCTTATCTTCCAGTGACAACAATCTTATGAATTAAATCATTCGATGTCTTGCATCTATTAAAAGAAATACAAAGTCTAGGTATACAGAAAGTACATATCAGAATGAAAAGCAGATGCTATTATAGCTTATCTTCCAGTGACAGTTTTCTTATAATTTAAATCATTAGATGTCTTTCTGCATATCTTAAAAGAGATGCAAGTCTAAGTATACAAAAAAGTAAATAACAGAGTGGAAAGCAGATGCTATTATAGCTTATCTTCCAGTGACAGCTTTCTTATTAATTAAATCATTCGATGTCTTTCTGCATATATTAAAAGAAATACAAAGTCTAGGTATACAAAAAAGTAAATAACAGAATGGAAAGCAGATGCTATTATAGCTTATCTTCCAGTGACAGCTTTCTTATCAATTAAATCATTCGATGTCTTTCTGCATATATTAAAAGAAATACAAAGTCTAGGTATACAAAAAAGTAAATAACAGAGTGTGAAGCAGATGCTATTATAGCTTATCTTCCAGTGACAGCTTTCTTATTAATTAGATCGCCCGTTACTACAGATTAATTAAAGATAAAGCACCGAGGTAAACATTTTTGAAAATAGAAAGAAAAATTTCATCTTTTAAAAAAAGTTGTTTTTAAAATGTAATATATGTTTCTGCATAAATTCATATTCTAAAACCAAATTCATTTCAATTACTCAAAATACCAATATCTGGTGTTTACAAGGTATCACTTGGGATCTCAATTCGAGTTTTTATCGGTTAGAGCTACCATAGTTATTGAACACCACTGATTTGACGATTTCTATTGCAGTAAGAGATATAATATGGTAAGATGCTTTTATTATAGTAAACAAATTATTTATGTTAGAGTTGGTTTTTGATTTCCGTGATTTTTATCACGTAACAACAGCGTCGTGCATGTACTGTTAGTAGATTACAACAATGGGTTAGGTTAAATGATATCTCAACAATGATAACTCACTCAATGATAATGAAAGATAATTATTTATACATTCATACATTTATACATTCATATCAGTGATTATACATTTCAATTGTCACCAACTATTATTAAACATAGTTTCATACTTATAAAGAGAAAAGTGAAGATTGCTCCACGTTGTAGCTTTTTAATTGGTATTTTATATATTTATTTTCTTTTTCACTTTCAGATGGATTAAATAAGCAAATTTATCGGGTTTTGATTAAAGAGTGATTTACACGGATTAAAGGTAAAAAGATGTTATTTAGTGAAAAATTTTATATCCTGCTGTTGCGCATATCATTCGTGATTTGGTTCCTTAATTCACTGATTGAGAGTACAGAAAAAAATTAAGTAAGTCTGTCATGAACATCGAAATGATTAACTGTCTAAGAATTGACGTCACAGGTTTAAATATTTTTAAGATTTGAGATGAACAAATCTTTTAAAAAGAACTGCTGTTCGAGACGAAGGCTTAAGTCTTAAGTAATACCAATGCCAATAACCGAAATAACGAAAATCCGGATTGTTTAATAATCTGTCATCTCCATTCGTAGAATAAAGTTTGAATTAAAAAAAAGCATATATCTCGATTAATAATCAAATGATAATTTTTTCCCATGAATAATGCCTTTTACTATGATGAAGGTTATTTTTTCTGCTAAATACGAAATGGTTTTATAAAATTTTGTTAATGGCAAAAGTTTAATTGACCAAGGTTTTGGATCATTATACAGTAATTTAAGAATGCATACCCAATTTGAACAGCTCTTACATAAGCATAAAAGTTTCCTACGTTAAAGCAATTCATAAAACATAAAATTGATCAGTCATCGGAAAATGTTGGGATTGTTAGCCATTATTGTCTAGTATTGTAAAGCCGAATGATGGAATTAAAATAAATGAATGGATGCTTGGCGCCATCCTTTTTCTTCTCATTTATTTATTATTAGCCGGCTTTGGTGACCAGCCGGTTCGCCAATCTTAATGCTCGTTACAATTTTGATAATTTTATGTAATTCCTACTTTAAAAGCTTCTTCATCAAAATATTTTAAAACTTCAAATTTTTATAGTCATATAATTCACTCATAATATTACAAAGGCCTTCAGTCATAACGTAATATGTATCTCTCTAATTTTCTGTTAGCTCCCGTAGAATATTATGCTTTAAATTAAAGTGGAAATGATTAATTTGAAATTAATATAATAATATTTTTTACTGAAACAAAGCATGTTTTTTATAATATGATTACTAAAAACAGAGTCATTGAGCACTTAAACCTTATGGGCACTCAAGAATATCTTTGTTAATTTATGTAATATCTCAAGAATTTGTCAACAGAAGTTTCTCAGATTCATCAGGAGCAGATCGATTCATTAACAATGTTTAATTTTAAATGCACTAAGAAAATAATTATTTATAAATAATATTAATTTCAAACACTAAGAAAATAAACAGAATCGTTAAAATAATCGGTCGAAAAAAGGTAAAAAAACTACTTAAAAAACGATGTACTTAAAACTATAACCATATGCAAAAAAATATATAGCTAACATAAATACAATTTAATTACAAAAGCATACAACTAACCTAAAAATAATTTAAATTAAGTCCTCATCAGTTGAAAATAGTTGTTAACAATCAGAACACAATGTGCATGCGTGAATTTTTAACGCCAGTTATGGTAACGCAAATACAGGATTTTTTCTATGCCAGTTGGGTTAACGCTATGCAGATTAGAAATTTTTAATTTCCTTTATTCTGTTTTATTTTAATTCAAAAGTACTTCAGAATGAATCTGAAAGATCGATTAATTAACAATGTTTAATTTTAAATGCATCAAACATTAAGAAAATAAACAGAATCGTTTGAAATAATCGGTCGAGAAATGTTAAGCCTAACTTCATTAGAGTGGGTAAAAAACTGAAGCCTTACTCATTTGGCGGTGGGGAAATGAAGATTTTTTTGGTGGGAAAGTTAGTTTTTAATTAATAATTAAAATTCTAATTAAAAATTCAAAAAAAGGGACCCTAGGTGTACATTCTCGACTTCCAAGTTATACATGTACCAAATTTGGTAGTTGTAGGTCAAACGGTATGGCCTGTAGAGCGCCAACACACACACAGACACACACACACACACACACACACACACACTGAGCTTTATTATGAGTATAGATTTAATGAAAGTTAAGCCGATTTATTTTGATTTTGAGTTAAAAATATTAGAATTCAAATAATAATCAGAAAGATATGAAAATAATGCGCTAATTGGTAATTTAATTCTATCCCTTTCTCTTTAATGCTTAGTTAGCAAAATTCTATCAAAATAAGTTATAATGTAGAGATTACTCTATTCTGCTGAATTAAGCACCTCCATTCCTAAGAAAATCCATTTTACATTGAAAAATTCCTCGCGATTACCAAATTATTGAAAAAAAAATTTGCTAATCGCAATATTTCACACAGAAAAAAGTTCAAATGCTGACAAATCATATTACTCAATTAACAAGAACTTATTTTTCATAGTTATTTCTGTGCCAAAAAAATATTATTAGTTGCCGGACAACTATAATTGTGATATTTTATGAAGTTATTAATTTAAATAATAGCTTTGTATTCATATAAAAAAACACTTTTCAGCATATGATGTTATGAAAGTTACATTATTCACAACGTATTTTTCAAAAGCCGGCATTACAGGCAGAAATTCTAAGGTACATATCAACACATAAAAATAATTATTATTTTCATGTCATTATACATGTGGTCATTTTTTTCATCTGAAGAATAAAATTATACGTATGCGTTTTAGTTTTGAATAACCATTGCTGTTTACAATAATAATGAGATGTCACCGTTTAATTCGAAATGTATGACTACGGGCTATGCAAGTTCAAATTTCTACAAACATCATCGCAAAGCATGAAAAAGTAAAATTTTAAAACATGTATTCACCTTTCAGCAATAATCTTTGTCACTTATATTGAAGATCCATTGCTGATAGTTAAGAAAATTTTATTGTACTAATTGTTTGGAATCATTAACGCATGAATCTTAAACGTATGATAATTGCTGTTTATGTAATAGTCACTCAAATAGAATAATATTTTAATAACCTTATATTTTATGAAAAATTTACTGTTGCTGTTCATGTAATAGTCACTCAAATAGAATAATATTTTAATAACCTTATATTTTATGAAAAATTTACTAATAAAATAATATTCTAGAAAACTTTAATGACATATTCAAATTTTGAGCCATAGAAATTTCATTTTTCCCAATCCACATCAACACTATCAAAAAAAAAAAATATAACAAACATCTCATATTCAAATAGAAATAAGTCGAATGATTCAAAATTTTTGGCAATCTATAGTTTAGCATTGAATAATGAATTTCACAGATAAATTTTGCTCGCATCATTGTATTTGCTTTATATCATAAAACTTATTTGCATAGATAGATTGCATTTTTTGATCTATATATAATTTATACTTTTGAAAAACATCTTGTCTATTATTTATTTCTGTGTATAAATAAAATTTATTGTCTTTTTTTTTTCTGTCAGCGTTTGTCCATGTCAGATCTTTTACAAAATTTACTCTCGAACCATTATGCATCAAATCACATCATGCGCCAAACTGGCGTACATGGCGAGTTTTAGATGAAAATGGCCTCCAAATGTGGCATTCCCATTGTGATGACGAAATTTGGAGATTAAAAATTCATGTATCATTCCGGTCATCTAGCTACTGTCCGAAATTACAAGATCTGTTTGTTCCCAGCAGCAATCGAACGATTTCGAAACGAAATATCAGTTTATCAAATGGAACCATAACCTTATTTCCATAAACATTTTTCTATTATCCTTCCTACGGATCTCTCCTTAAACAATACTTTCGATCTGTTTCTTATCCTTAAAGGAACACTGAACTAGTCTCTTTATATTCATTAGTAATGTCTCTTCATCCAGCCTTGTCCGATTCCCTAGAGCCAGGGGTTCGGGTGTAACCCTGTGCACGCCCATGTGAATAAACATAACATTAGAAAGAAAACCATCTCCAGCAAATCGTTTTCCCCTAAGATCGTTTTTCACTTAACACAGAGAACACATTCTCCTTGGAGGGCGAATCGTTCACCCACAACGAAACCATTCCATGCAGCAAGCGGTTAACTTGCCTTTTAATCAGCCTTCCTTGGGCGGGTCCCCAAGTGGCTTGTTGATTGAGAAGTTCTCTGTAACATGATGCGAAAGTGGAGTGAGTCATGTCAACAAAACGATAACAACAAAACCGCTATTAAATAAAATCATCCGAGCACATGGCTTTGTGCGATGTAGAGTTGATAATAATCGTATGATAATAAATATTGAGATGAAAATCAACTCAAAAAAAATCTCTTGAGTGCATTAAAAAAGCTTCTTTGGATCTACCTAAATGCTGCATTGTAAAATAAAGATATACTCCATGGTTCTGCGTGTGAAAATAAATGAGGAAATAAACAATATTGCAAATAAAACGTATTTTGAGTAATATCTTTTGTTTGTACTTAATTAAAATTAATGTAAATTGAATTATTCTGTTTTTAATAAAAGTGATCTGCGTATCGAAATTAGGTTCGAAAAATTTAATTGTTTATTTATCGGTAATTAAATATAATATAATGTATCATTAAAAGGATTTTTCTTAGATAAGATTATCGTCTGCGTGACAAATTCAACAAAATATTCTATCTGTTCAAAAATATTGTATACATTTTTTTAAAAACGTGATAAAAACAAAATAATATATATATAACAAAAAAAATAATATTTTGAACAATTTGAGATGAAGCAACTGAAGTGAGCTCAAATCTCAGAAGCTTTTAAATAAATCTAAATAAAAATCTAATTAATTTAACAGTCGCCATGTTTGTAACCGATAATAACCATTAAATAATTCGGAAAATAAACAAATATTTGAATTCGAATAATGATAGAAATTTAGAATAAGAAAACACTATTTTATTAAAATAAAATCGTAATCGGTTTTATCGTAACGTTCACGTGCCACGATAACCTTTATAAATCACCATAGCTAAAACATGCTGTTCGGCAAGTTTTCGATCACGGCACGCCAACAATGCCTCTCAAAGATAATTTGGTGGCATTTTATCTCCTTGTAGGATCTTTACCTTTTTATTACATTCATTTAATTATTATAGTATTTATAGATATTGAGCTTCTGCTTAAATAACATTTTATATAAACATAAATGCCTTACATACAAAAGTCATAATAAATAAATAATATGTATACATTTTCACAAAGCTAATGAAATAATGAATAAATCTAAAATAAATTATTAACATACTGATTAAATTAAAAATTGTGTTAATTTGTTAAACTAAATTGATTAGTTTATTAAAAGAAGACCTCATAATGTGCACTGCCTATGGCCAAAAAGTCTAAATCCGCAATACCATACTGGAAAAAGACTGATTGAAGTTAAATGAATATAATTTTATTCCATAAAACGAATTTGAATGGAGAGAGATTCAACAGTAAAATTTTTGATAATAATGGATTTGTATGGAGAGAAATTCAACGGTAAAATTTTTTCTAGAAGACCTTAATAGTAAAACAACCCAACAACAATTCGAACAATAAAAACATTTAGCTCAAAGAGAAAATGAAGTACACAAGTAAAAAAAAGAATTCTCACAATGCACCTCATTATATTCATAAAAAAAGAACAGAAGAAAGCCCACTAATCACTTTTGCGAAAGTTAATAAAACTCGATTTATGACAGGAAGAATTCTTTTCTTCGCGAATCGTCTGTTGTGTTAGTCGCACATTATTTGACAGGCTGTTATGACGACACAAGTGAACGTAATACGTTTCGGCGGGGAAATTACTGTTGGAGAGATTCACGTTGTGGAACATATGCACTAGTTGCACGTCTTCAAATTTTTGCTGACGTAAACCAGAGAACATCTATTTAATTACTGTACAGAAGAATGTGGAGAAAAAAATGAATGGTTTGATAAATAACTGAAATGAAAAAAAGAAACTAAGTGCATATTTCTTTGGAAAATTATCGTTTTCTATGTAAACTGTTTTGGCTCATAAATTATTTTTATTTAATGTTGGAGAATAACTACAAGAAATAGAATTATTCGTTTGCTCTTTTGTTTACAAAGGTACTATTTTCCATTGATTTTTTTCATTTGCATTATCGGATGGAAAATCGAACTTAAAAACTTCGTTTGCATGTAAAAAGAGTTTCTTTTTAACTAATTGCTTTCTTTTTATAAAATTTCTATTTTTTTTCTATTAGTATTGATAATATTAAGTAGTTTGAGTTTAAATTGAAGTATTTTAGGAATTCCAAAAATGATCACAAAACCAAGTGCTTAATTTAAAAAACAAGCTTCAAATATTTTTTTTATTAACTCAAAAACTTTACTTCGAATATCAGCTGCAACTTTTCTCTGATTATAACGATATTGCTAAAAATACAAAAAACTATGTCAAATAGTAACTTATAATTTTTTTTATTCATAAAGCTTAATTTCTTCAGAATGTAGTTTCACTTTTTTTCTAGTTTTTATTATGCTCATCAGAGACATGTTGCCCTTTTCAGAATTAGTATGGGAACCTTTGGAATAATTTCCGAATATTTCTCTTTACAATGAAAGTTTCAATAGTACATTTTAGAGAAAAGTTTTGATTTTTTTTTCTCCTGTTATATAAAAACTGGTCACATTTGAATAAATTTCTTTTTCTTCTTATTTTTTTTCTTTTACCTATAAAGTCGGTTTAATCTACTAGAAAGTTGAAAAGAATCTTAGATTCAGAGAAAATGAATTTAAAAAATCGCATTTGATTTTTTTTTCTTTTGCTATTCTATATTGTTGAAAGTGTAACTTCCAATTTATTTATAATTTTTTTAGAAAATTTAAAAGAAAATTGTATATTTCATAGCATAAGAGCAAAAAAAAAAAAAAAAAAATGAAATTACACAAATAATTATCTACAAACTTTTGTATCTTCAAATTTAAAGAAAAGAATTTTTCCCAAGGAAATCTTTTGATTTAAATGTTGGCATATACTGAGCTTTTGTTTCAGAATGTAATTCATTTCATAAAAAACATGAATGGAATATAAATATATGCTGCATGAAGCACATGTCAGAATATATTTAGCCGTTGTTTCATACAAAAATAAGGACAACTTTCAAAAATTTAGTTAATGAACAAGATATATTGATAGAATCGATCCAAAATTTACTGCAATTATGTTTTTAGTGTTATACTGCATGCCAAATTTCCCTTATATTTTTCGGGAGCTATATTTTTAAAACTTTGAAAATCATTAAAATCACTGAGTGGAAATTTACTAACAATTCTAAAAGTTTCTCTATAAATGCTCTCCCTAAGTAAATGTACTTTCAGTAAATTATACTCTCTCTCTAAGTAAACATATTCCGTGCCTTTCAATTGATCGGGTTTTGATGTACAGTAGACTCCCGATTATCCGCGGGCGGGTTATCGGCGGTGCGGATTATCCGCGCCTGCCGCACAAAGTTGTTGTGTTTTTTTTTTTTTGACTGATTTTTTCAAAAAGGTGCAGTTTTACAGTTATGCTTTTGTAATTACATAATACATTACAGTATTAAAACAGTACATATGCATTAACTTTTCTGTGTATCCTTGACGCCTCTCGTAAATACAAAGCACTTTTCTGTTTTCATTAACAAAAGGCATTTTATGTTAGTTTTGAGTGATATACTAAAATATTAAGCGTTAGTTAAACATTTACTGCTGTTTATTTTACGTTTTATTGTACATAAAACGATTTTTCAAAGTTGGAATGACTGTTTTCTTTTTTTGCTATACCCGTTTTTTAGCTTTTTTTCGGATTATCCGCGATTTTTGTTATCCGCGGCGGCCGCGCCACCCAATTCCGCGGATAATCGGGAGTGTACTGTATTTTATTTTTATGTTAATGATGTATTAAAATAAAGATGTTCCGGTTTTCCTCCATACAAAATAAGCATTTTCAAATTTTCATTGAAGATTAAGAAAGAAATGCGGAAAACTAGACTATTAGAAATAAACTTTCAAATCAATAAATTATCAGAAAGTAAAAACATCAGGCATGCATTCGGGAAAATATGCCTTATTTCAGTCATTGATCATGACGGATGACTTAAGAAACTAATGCTCAGGGCATCTTCATTTATATCATTAATCTTAATTGTATGTTATTAATGGTATAGAACTCGATTTTAAATGGCTGTTTAACTTTTTCATAAAAATATTTGAATTATGCATTTTTTCTTTATTTATTTTGCGTAAAGTATGGTATTTACAAAACGCTAATACATACTATATTCCAGCAAATGCATTGACAATAAAATATGGAACTATAAGACAATTTTTTTTCCTATTTTTTTTTTTTTTTTCTGTACCAATATGCATTTTCTCTAGAGGGCCCTTTATTGTTTGCAAGTGTCCAGTGTCATCAAGTATCGTTTTCTTCTTCGTGCTAGGTAGGGTTGCTCTTCGGCGACCCCATCAATTATCCCGCATGGCATCTAGTTAGGTCGGGGTACTGCTTGCATATACAAATAAAAAATGAAATTCATCAAAAATTTACCCGATGTCGAAGTCTATACTGCTAAACAAATTTTTTTCCTAATATTTGCTCACAGATACTATGAAATATAAGCAATTTTTATCGAATGTTCCGTAGCAATTCATTGAATAATGAACTTTTTATTAATTAAAAACTATGATTCCATTGCGCATGTGCAGGCGAACAAAGCACGAGCTGTGTTTAGTAAAATGAGTTTAAAATATACAAAAAAATGGGAAAGAGGCATATTTAATAAAAGATTTATTTTACCTTATTTGTATTTACGAATGCTTTTCAACTTGAAAGTTGTATTTGAAATTTCTTGCTTTTTAAAAATTGGCTCTAGATATGGGCACCTGCTTTTAACGGTAGATGAAAATTTAAGTTCACTATTCAAAATGGTTGCTTTCAATACCATGTTGTAAACACATATTTAAAACTTTGCAACATTCTTTAAAAATTGTTAATAATTGAAGAAAAATATTAACTTTCTACGTTCTTAAGAATTAGATCTAAGAATTGATCTTGTTCTTCAATTTTCGAGAAGCTGTAGTATTTTATAGTTACCTTGATGGAACATATTTTACCCATTTTATTTTAATATAAAATTGTGGACCGCAGAGAGATTTGGTGTATTTAATAATTTATTTAAAAGGATCATTTATATAAAAAAATTTTGCACAATTAAATGCATTTATTTAGGACACATAGAGATTCCATAAAATACTAATTTAAATGCATTTTAAATGACGAAATCCCTTTCAACAGTTGATTTTATATGCAGCTGTTGATAAAATAATCGTTTGCTATAAATATTTACTATTTTATAAATATTACAAATTTTGCTTACATACGATGAAATATACGAAAGGTTTTAATGAAGCTTTGTGATAATAAATTGAATTATTTATTTTCCATCAGTAAAAAACAAAAATATTCATTCCGAGTAAAGCTAGATATATTAGTTAGTATTCAACATAAAAGTAATTTTTGTTTAAAAATATTGTTTACATTTTTTAAATGCATATATTTACATACTTTTAATCATCCTATGGATTTCTAACATCATTTTCTATTTTTTTTCGTTAGTTCACTAGATTATTAGTTTCTATTGTCATTAAAATAATTAAAACATAAATGTAATCTACTTAGATTTCCATCTAGCCGTTCTGACAAGAGCTGATGAAAGGATTTTTCTTAAGTTGAAATGAAACCTGCTGAAATTGGCACGCTATGGCAATTTGTTACAGATTAATAATAGGATTAATGAATCAACACTTGTTCTCAGTAATTGGCTTTGTTATTTTTTATCAAATGGCTTTTCACAATTCGAACTACAGAACAACTGATTGAATTCTGATTGAATTTTTTAAATATTATTATTTACTCGGTCAAATAATTTCCTTTGGACTTTATAAATTAGATGACAGTAAATTTTCTCTGGAAAAAATTAAAACAATTGAAATAAAATATGTGAAGAAATATTTAAAATTTACGTATACAAAAATTTAAAGCACGTACATGTGTATAAAAAAAGTAGCCAACCAATATAAATTGAATTTTTTTTTAAAGATTTTAATCAAATGTCTTAGAAATTTTCAAATTTCATTTATACGTAAATAGCTCATATTTAAAAAAATATATAAATTAGATTTAATACTTTAAGAAGTTTGTTTTTAAATAAAAGTAAAATAAATGTGGATTCTCTTATCAAAAGTTTTCGTGAGCGTGACTAATTAATGGCACAGTCCAAATTTCTAATCTTTTGTCCAAAATTGAAAAAAAAAATGTCCGAATTGGAATCAAATGGCTCTAATAATTGTTCCTTATTACAAATTAGTTTATATTCAGATAGAATCTAGAGTTCAAACTTTAAAAATGTTAGCTTCTGGAGCTTTCACCTAGTCAATTTTTTTTATCCTATAAAGAAAAGAATGAATCTCATGTTACTTATGTGTATGAAAATACCAGGAAATTCCAATGGGCGAGGTCTCCTGAAAACTTTCTTGCATATTCTCTAATAAATGTTCTTATGTAATATTTATCACGTGCCATTGGTGAATAATTATGAAAGAGCCTATTAGCGTGCAATATTTGGTGATTAATCACCGGGATGCGATTAATGCACTAGTGCCAGAAAACCAAATGTTCATTTTTGAAGATTATTTTTTTTCTTCTAGAAAGGCCGCTTGAAAATAAAATTTTACACAAAGCACAATACAGTGAGAAAACCACGCATCAATTTTCATATATTTAAGCCACAGCGTTTTTGAGTTTTCGTACTGACATTCGTTCAAAAATAGAGAGCGACAAGTGATCAGCTCTTTGAAGGAATTAACTCCAAATTTGATACAGATCCATACTTTATAAGTCAAATCTATGAATCAAATTTTATTTATCTGTATTTTCTCGATTTGTAGCTATTGTGTTAATGTGTATCCAGACAACCAGACAGATATACATCCTCTGAAAGGATTTAGTTTAAAAATGATAGAAATATACAAATTTGATCACGTACCAAATTTCATATGTCTAGCTCAAAGCGGTTCTGAGTTATCATGCTCACACTCTGGCAGACATAATTCCCAAGATGTGTTTTTCGGTCTTATGGAGGTACACTTGGAGATAAATCAAAATCTCGAGTTCGAATTTCTCAGCAAATACAATATTTTCTCTTTCAGCATTTAGCATATCAGAAAAAAATAATAATAGTAAAATATGTTGTTTTCTTTTAACTTCTTCATATTAACTTGTTCCTTTTTTAAATATTTAACGATTAAATTTGTTTTATTTCTGATATGAATATGTTAGGAAATAAAAAAATATATACATGTTTGCTGATTTTTTTTTAAAATTTGGAATTTGGTGATCCCTCCATATCTATATATAAGGAAGAGTCACGGATTGAATTTCACTTTTTGGTAATTTAAAAAAAATAATCCAGTGATTTCAATAAATAAATAAAATAAAGAATGCTAACTCTTCAAAAATAATATTTAATAATAAAAATTTATAAAAAACAAGAAAATATAAAGAAGCATAAATAATACTTGACGCTTTTGGCGACCAACTTATTAGCTCAGAATACTGAATTTTTATAGCTTTTAACCTATTAATACTGAATAAATTTATTAATATTTCACTTTGAAAATATGAATTAGATTTCATTTATTACATATTACAGATTGGATAAATTAAAATATGTATATTTTACTGTTAAGTATATAATTCAGTTATTTTACAGATTTTTTTGTCATTTCATTAAATAACTGATCATGATTTATCAATTACTACACCGAATTTCTAGTTACGTCCTAAAATAATTGATCATGATTTATCAATTAATTCACCGAATTTCTAGTTACTTCATTAAATAATTGATCAGGATATATAAGATATTTCACAGAATTTCTAGTTACTTCATTAAATAATTGATCATGATTTGTCAATTATTTCACAGAATTTCTATTACAAATCGGATAAATTAAAATATGTATATTTTATTGTTAAAGTATATAATTCAGTTATTTTACAGAATTTTTTGTCATTTCATTAAATAACTGATCATGATTTATCAATTAATTCGAGTTATTTCATGAAATAATATCATATTGCATGAAATACCGAATTTCAAGTTTTAACGATACAAGTCATAACGATTGCGATTAAGCTAAACTTTGTGCTGGATTAAACTTTTTGTTTGACGTCAGCATCCCGATTTATAGTTAGTTTACATTACTTTCCTCTGATTGAATGGAAGCTAGGGTGACATGATCACTCTTCCTCCTAGCATTTCTAATAAATTTTTGCAGCTCCATTAATTAGTTAAAAGAATCGGTGAATGAAATGCCGCTATAAAAGCATTCAATCAAGTAAGCATTTTTACGATGATTTGTTTAAATTTGGTTATTGCCATTCGACCAAGAGTAAAAAGAACGAATTAGGTGCCACATATGTCAGCGTTTTATATAGAGAGATAATTTGCTGTATTGAGGAATCAATTAGAATTCAACAGTCTAGAGAGCGTAACCATGATGTATTATTGCTAAATTCAAAAAAAGAAAATACAAATGGGACAAAAGTTTAAAACCAAGTTATCCGTCTGCAGCATGGCTCTCATTAAAGTCTCAGGATTAGCTTCGATTTGTAGTTAACCCTTTAAAAGGCCATTTTTTTCTAGTCATATTATGTTAAAATATTTTTAGGCGTGAAATTAGAATAAGAAAAGGAATTCATTTAGCTTATTAGATAAATTTAATTTGATTAATTAATTAATTTGGTTAATTAATAATTAAGTAACAAATCAAGACACATTTTGTCTGAGATAAAGAACTAAAGCATCTAAGTTTCTGTCTTTCTAAAAAAATTTGTCAGAACTTATGCCAACCTACATAAATTCATACGAAGATTGATAAATTTGGTGGGAAGCATACTTCCCACGGCCTTTGAAAGGGTTAAAGAATGCTTTTTCTGCTCCTTTATCAGAATAAAGTTAATGTCACAACAGTGACTACACGGTTATTTTATTGTTTCCACTTTTGCTTGATTTATTTACACGGAACATATTGAGATGGAAAGGCGAATTTTTCAATAGTTATAATTTAATCCGATTTATCTTATTTTTATAAAACATTTAATAAAAAGTGAAAATAAACATGCAATCAAATGTATTCAAAAGCAATATTTTTTCTTTCAATATTGGACAAAGAGAAGCAACCAAAAAAAAAAAAATGGGATTATGATCGATAATCCGAGACGTCTGCACATTTAAAGCACATATCAAGAACTTGTATAGATTTCGCTATAACCTTATTTTTATTTAAAATATTTCCAAAAATTAAGTTTTTTTTATCAAACATTTTTTAAAATGAAAACTGGATCACTTCTTTTGAATATGAAATTCTTACTTAAAATAAAATTCCATCGAATATATAATTTATATAATAATTCGAACTAAAAAATTCAGGACAAATATCGGACACTTTTTCAATTCAGGACAAATTTGGGATTATCATTGTTCTAAGATGCCTGACTTCATAATTTTTTTTTTTTTTTGAAGTTAGCTATATCCATTTTGCAAATGTTTTCTCTTTTAAGAAAATCTGGCACTCGACTGCGGCTTTAAAGCTAAGGAAATGCTCCCATTTAAAGCGATGTCATAAACGTGACTAATGGCGTAGTGTGTAGTCTTTTAATAGTCATTGTTAGTCGTGGATTATCAGCTATGATAATCATTTGCATAAAAAAATAGATTTTTGAGTCACGTCTCACGTCAAGTTTCGAAGTATGATTGGATCTGATCCGGAAGGAGCAGGACTATTATCTATTCCGGATAATGGGCATTGCCGGAGGATAACCCCAGACAAATAATTGGCGTTTAATGTTAAACATAAATCTGAGTAATAGGACTGAACAGTAATTAATGAAAATAATCAACTCTTTATTTGGACAATTTCAAACTCAATTAGTAACGATTAACGCTCTCTGGAAAATGTCATTGCTGATTATTATTGATAATCAAATATTTCAACAAGAAGATTATAGTCATATAAATGCAATGAAATTTCATTTTAGACAATGTGCTCTCTCTAATTGTTATTCAATAGCTAATTTCTATCGAACATAGCTATTAGAGATAGATATGCACTTCCAGCAAGATAAATATTTTAAATGGCGTCGAGAATTATATTTCATATTATTTTGAGTCAATAAAAGTAATACATTGTGAGCCATTTGATGTTATTAAGGTCAATGGTATCATTCCTTTTATATTATCAAAATTCTCTGCTCCCGAAACTACGTTTTCAAATATACATAAAAACATCCATTTAATGTGATCACTACATAATTTAATGTCATCAGTTTTGAAATAGATAAAAGATCGATCTTTCATTTTCAACCAGCGTTAATGACTGATGCTTGAAGAATTTCTTATTTCGTTTGTAAGTAAATGTCAAAAAATTATCATTCCCATAAGTTGAGCTCATATTCTTTTGTCTGAACTAGAGTGGTATGGATTAGTTTAAACAGACAACTAAGCTGCCTGATCTAGCTTGAAATTTGTTGAGTAGACAGAAGTCACTGCTGCCAGCGAATGAATGACGAAAGCTAAAAGATTTTTAAAAAAGGAACTGATAAGAGTTAAAATGCAAAATTGAAATTTTTTACTGTCATAAGTTTACCGATAATGAGGGCATAGTCAAAAATTTTAAGGTCTCTTTTTGTGTACAAATTTTGAAAAATCGTGAACTTTTTGTGAAAAAGGTGAAATAATAAACGCTAATAATTCCGGCGAGTATAGATGTATTGAAAAAAAAAAAAAAAAAAAAAAAAAACTTTAACGATCGCCAGAATTCGTTAAGCACGTGATATTTTGAAACCCTGTATCATTGTGCATAGACCAAGACCAAGCATCTTTCATGAAACTTTAAAAAAAGAGCATTAACAATATATAAGTGAAATGATAAGGAATAATTATTGATAAGCAACAATTTATATATATTTTAATTGTTATTTTTTTATTACAGATAGCTCTGATATTAGTGTTTATTTTTCTTTTCTTTCCCTTCTTATGATAAAAATACAGCACCCAATACAGTAATTTTACTCAATTTAAATATTGTTATCAATCAGTTAATGTTATCAAAATTCTTAAGCCCCGAAATGTCATATAAAGCGACATCTCTTGTACTTAAAAAGTACAAAATCTACATTTTTATACATTCCCCTAATTCTATTAGTCATATTAAAAATTATTCGTTATATTATTACTGTTGTTATTATTATATTAATTACAATGTAGCATTTCAACATAAAATTCCACTCTATGAACAAAACTAATCGGGTTACTTTGCTTTGAACTTCATTGTTTAAGGCTGATCTGTGGCGCCCATTGATTGGTGGATCTCCCACGAAGTGGTCCTTCAAATTGTTCAATTCATCTACAATGATGATTGTCAAAGCTTCATAACTCGGTCAATTTTGATCATAGATGTGTGAGAGTCTTTTGTTTGAAAAGTTAGCCTATCAATAATACTTTACTATATCTGACAAATAGGATCGAGAGACTGTATAACAAATTTAGACTTCGCAATTTTACAGCAGTTGATAAAATGACTTAAATAATATTTTTTTAAAAATGTTTTTATCCTTTAAAGCATTTTTCCAACAGAAAGAATCTGTTTATCTCTAAGGGTTTAGAAGCTAATTTCTGGACCATGATTAGAGTAGAAAACATGGTATATTTGAGGATTAAAAATTACAAAAAAACAGTAGGAGTGGTCTCCAAAAAACATTCTCGCATACTCTTTAATATAGTGTTACGAATCTGTGATGCTGCTTCCCAGCATAGCTGGTTCCATAGGAGGTCCCAGAGCTTGGCGACAAACTTGGCGACCATTTGGTGACTTGGCGATGAATTTGGAGACTTTGGTGCCAAAATATATTATACCCGAAACATCGAGAATTTTCCCGATCCGTCCAGTAGGAACCGAGATACGCCTCGAACGTTCCTGATTGGTTGATAGGCGTCTAGCCCCGCCTCCTGAGACCTATTAAAGGAAGCGGCCGCAGCTGCTACGGTGGGTAGTCGGAACCGACGTTAAAGAATTGGCCTTTCAGAGATAAGCGGAGCAACGACGGAGTGAAGCTAGTGCTGAACTAAGCTGTGTGCTACTGTCTGTAGTAGAGTCTGTTGTATGCTGAAGATAATCGTCTGCTGTGCTGTATATAGTTGTCGTCCTTGTGTTGTCCTGGGTGTCTTCGTGTAAATAAACGTCGTGGTTTTATTTTCTACTGCCTCCTGGTGATTGAGCGTTCTTCACACCATATAACTCCCTCTATCCGAACGAACCCCGGAAATTTCGTAATAATAGGTATTATAGCAGAGAACTCCTTGCATGGCATTGGCGTACAAAAGCTACGAAACGTTAACATTTTGCTTGAACTAGCATATTTATTGAATATATCGAGTGATCCTAGGAGAGTTATTTGGTGATTAATTTCTAACATGCAGTTAATAGTATCCTAAAATCGAATCTCTGTTTAAGTTGCTTTTTCTTATAATCGATTGAAACAAAGTTTTATCAAAAAGCTACACTTGTAGAGACAAATCCTCATATCAAATTTAATATATTTAATTCATTGCGTTTTTGAGTTATCAAGTTTATATTTTTCTGAAAGTACAGACCGACAGACGGTCAACCCCTTTCTGGATTTGGCTCAAAATTGGGTAGATGTCTATTCTAAGGATCTTAAATGTGTGTACCGAATCTATCTAGCTCACTTCGTTTTGTAGGTAATCGTGTTAACTTATATTTGAAAAGCTGGATAGACAGATTTCCTCTCAAGGGATTTTACTCAAAATATGATAAAAATCTACCAATTTGGTATAAGGACCGTATACCAAATTTCATCCGTCTAGCTCTAAACTTTTCTGAGTTATCTTTTCACAGACAGACAGAAAACACGTGTTCTCTCTATTCATGGAGCTCTAAAATGTGGAGATTCATCAAAGTCTCGAGTTCGAATTTTTGACTTCTATACCATTATTCAATACTGTTAACTCCTCACACAACACATCGACGGACCATCATTTTGTTAATTATCTCTACTATACTACTCCTCAAAATAACCACGCCATGTTAGACACACTCATTTATTACAACACAACACAGAACAGAGAAACATACATCAACACATTGCGTCACGTGATTACATTGCGTCACGTGATTACATTGAGTCACGTGATTACATTGAGTCACGTGATCAGGTGGGATGGAGAAAAGCGCGCAAACAAATACTATACCTTCTCTATACTACATACAGTGGCTCCCAAAATTGAGTATACACTATACTCTTTCTTCTTTAATTTTATTCTTTTTGATCTTAACATTCCTATTTATGGCTAATATTTATAAGAACGATAAAATATACATTAACAAAAGTATTAGGCTAAAAAACAAAACGGAGGAATCAATAATATTTTTATTACAGTAATTTTTATGTCAAAGTTACAAATTCCAAAGTCGCAAAATTGAGTATACATCTAACAAAATCTGTAAACCAAAAGAGAAAAAGATAAATTAATATTTTGTTCCATATCCTTTTGGATTTAGAACAGCTTATAAACGGTGTGGCATTGAGTTGACAAGAATTTGAGTTGTTTCGCCGGATATTTTCGACCATTCTTCTTATAATACTCTTTTTAAGTGTTCCTTGCCCCTAATATTGGGTTTTTGAACTGATTTTCCTAATTGTGCTCACAAATTTTCAATCACATTGAGATCTGGAGATTGAGGAGGGATGTATAATTGCCTTTTATAATTATACAACAACCATATCTTAACTATTTTAGATGTATGTTTCGGGTCATTATCTTGTTGAAACAGAAAACTTCACCCTAAACCCAAATTCTGGTTTTTGTGTTTTAAATTGTTCTTCAATATATCCAAATATTATGATTTTGTCCATGATCCCATCAATGAAAACTAAATTTCCACTCCTTTTGCAGACACACAGCCCCATAAAAGAAGTGAACCACCTCCATGCTTGACAGAAGCATTGGCGTTTTTAGGAAGAAGTTCAGAATTGGGCTTTCTCCGCATATAACGTCGACCATCACTACCAAAATCATTGAAATTACTTCGTCACTGAATATTACTTGATTCCAGAAGTCCGGAGGTTTTGAAATATGACTTTTAGCAAATGAAATTATTTTCTCTCCATTTACTTTGGAAATGAATGGTTTTGTTCTGGCCACGCGACCATTATAATTTGCTTTTCAGATTACTCTTCGAATTGTTTCTGCAGAAACACACTTTCCAATTGTTCTTGAAGTAAATGTAGCAATTTTTGTAGCTTTCACCTTAAGATTGTTTGCTACCTCTCGAATAACTCTTCTCTTGGTGGTGACACTGAGGATTTCTTTTCTTCCCTTCCAGGTTTATTAACAATTTGGCTATACATTTTATACTTCTGGATAATTTTTTGAATGCATCCGTGACTGTGTTGAATTTCCCTTGCAATTTCTCGTAGAGATTTACCATCTTCAAACAATCGAATAACAAGTTTCCGAATTTCAACATTTGTTTCATTTCTGGAGCTCATTATGATAGCCGAAACGTTTGTTTTCGCTTGAAAATCAAGGACTGTCAGTTAAAGTAACAAAACTATTTTAATTACTCATTTGAAAATAAATAATAGTAGTCAAGTCGCCTATTTTATAAGGTGTATACTCAATCTTGTGACTTTGGAATTTGTAACTTTGACATAAAAATCACTGTAATAAAAATATTATTGATTCCTCCGTTTTGTTTTTTAGCCTAATACTTTTGTTAATGTATATTTTGTCTTTCTTATAAATATTAGCCATAAATAGGAATATTAAGATCAAAAAGAATAAAATTAAAGAAGAAAGAGTATAGTGTATACTCAATTTTAGGAGCCACTGTGTATGAGAAAGTTTAAAAAAATTTTCATTTAAACTTATAAAGTTTCTCTGCATTTATAAGATAGATAATTCAATAAAATGTAACGTTAAAATCAACACCAATATTTTCAGAGCATGCCACTTTCCTTCCAAAACCTTACTCTGTCTATTAATACGCACGCAATCTTTCTTAATGACCCTTTTACGCGATAAAACAAAGCTGAAGTATTAAATGCATTGTCACTTTTATATAATTACACCACTGTTCTAGTGAACGAGACATGCCGTGCTGAAACACATTATAATAAGGACAAAATATACCGATATATCCCTACGCAGCTAGAAAACAAACATTACCGGTAAAATAAAGACTTTTTTTTCCAGCTCCCTCAAACAACCTTGAGAAACTCCTCGAGAAGACCTTCGTATTAATGGGCATTTTGAGGATTCTGCGATAAGACGGATTAAATCTTGGCAAATGCATTTGCGATGCGACGAATGCCGAGCTAAAGCTGTCAAAAAGGACAGTTAATACGTATATTTTGCGTCTACGTAAAAGCAAAACGTCATCGCTGTCACTTGGGTGTTTAATGACCGAAGGAGACGATATCGATTGTGGTATATCGTTTGGCAGGGTGTTTCTCAATGGAGTGCAATGTCTTTTCTGTTTTCTGCTTAAAAAGGGGTCTGCACGTGGATTATGACCCATGTGACCATTCACTAAGGAATATAATAAAAGACATAATGTCATGAAATGGCTGGAGCAAATCAATTGAAAATTGCTTTTACGTAATTATATAAAATGTCTTCCTCACACACACACACAAATGCAGTAAATAATTTATGGCAATGTAAAGATATATGTTTCCGTTTTATGGTTTTTAAATTTCTAATTAGAATAGAGTCATTAATAAAAAAATGATGGTCATGTTTCGTAAGATAAAATTTTAAAATTTTAAAGATTTCGTATTTCTGAGATTATCAGTGAATACTGACCAGATGAATTGAAATAATTAATTCTAGAACATAGCATTATGAAGTTGAGTAACAATGTTAATTTTCTTACGAATAGGATCATCCATTAACAATAGTGCAAAATAGATGGTGCAATAGAAACAATGATACAAAAAAAATGTAAAATATAAATTTATATTCTTTTAAGGATTTCTTCTTCTTGCAATAATTGGAATATCAATGGATGTTAAAAATACTTTTATCCAGCTAAATTATTCATATCAAAAGAATAATACGGAAATAACTTTAATAATATTACAGTATGAAATTAAAAACTTTATAATTCCACTTCTGTATAAAGAACCTTATATATGTACTTTTTGATGCATATTTGTTAGTTATGATAAACTCTAGTCTCCTTTGGCGATCTGCTTCTTCACCGGGAATATGCGTTTAATTTCAAAATAATCTTTTACACTTAATTCAAGAATTCTTGCAAAAAATATTTTTTAAGCATCAAATTTTGATCGACATTCAATCAATTTTGACAGTTAATGCCATTTGGCAAAAAAAAAAAAAAAAAAAAAAAAAAACTGGCTTTTATGTGTATGAATTTTAATTTGGGTTTGAGACGTTTGATAGAGATTAAATGGTAATACGATTCTGGATGAAAATGAATAATACACGAATAAATTTAATAATTAATCTGGTTGTAATCAATTAATTAATTTGAAATAAACGAATGATTTTTGGCATGAAATATATCTAAGCTGTTGTTTATTTATTTATTAACTAACAGCTATTTCGGGTTTGAAAGGGCTGAAAACTATTTTTTAACCTTTCAGCTGTTCTGTTTATATGCACATGAATCTCTTTAAATCATTTAACGTCACATTTACATGAAAAACGAATATCTCCGCACTATCTAACATCTAATTGCGAATTATTTTATGCGGCACCGTAATTTTTTCAATTTCTTATTCCTAATGGGAACTGCTGATTTGAGGGGAGTGTCACGGAGTGTTTGAACTAAGGGTTCTTAACCTCTGAACATAACAGGTGGATAGGTAAATGGCATGGCAAAGATAATGCGCAGTTGATTTCAACGTTAAATGGTGCAAAGCATTTTACATGTATTATGCAAACACATTGAACAGAAAGTAAATTGATAGTAAATTACGGAAGAGCAATTATAATTATTCAGAATGCTGGATATAAAAAAAAACTTTATATCTTAAAGTTGTTTAAAGGTTCCTCAAAAGAATTTAATAAAATAAAATTAGTGTGTAAAAATATATAACGACACTACCGAAGATGATAAAAAAATAATAAAGAATATATTTTTTTTTTTCGTGCACACACGCACGTTCGCTTTTATTAAGAGCAGATATTTAAATTTTATAATATGAATTAAAAAGTATTCATTTGTTTGTTTCAATCTGAATAAATTCATAATGATTTTTTGAATTACAATTGTGAAAGAAAACTCATACCACATGTAATAAATGCTTTCATATAAATAACAGTTCCGCTCAAAACCAAATGAAAAATTACGCAACAAAATCTCGTTACTTAAAAATCTTTTTTACTTTATTCCTGAAAGATTGAAGAAATTTGTTTCTCTATAGGGCTTATTAGCGAAGCAAATATTTCAAAATTTGAGTGGATAAGTTCACAATTTAGAAAAATCTTGTTGTGAATAAAACTGAAATCTTCTATAATATGATATTTTCATCTTTTCAAGATTTACAAGTTTTATTCAAAGATTCTTAGATAATCTATATAAATTAGCATTCTATTTCAACATTCATAAATTAATATTTTAATTTTAATGAGATCAACTCATGCTCACGTGCATTCATTCTATTATATCATTACTAAACCTTTGTTCAACGTTCATAAGTACCTACATTAAATTTAATAATTCATGCTTAGGGGATATTTATTGTTAAGTCAACGCATATATAATTTTTGTTCAAAGTTTGTACCTAGATACGTTTGTTTGAATGGAATAAATTCATGCTTACATTATTCCGTAAAGTACATTGTGCCGATTGTTTTTGAAATACATTACATATTTTGTCAAAGAAACTCAGTGGTTTGATCTCCCTTAAGCTATCTCGTATTCTCCCTAAAAATGGAATTGTCCACCCTCCTCCGACCAACATAAAAACTGTGACTTTGGCCAGATAGTAAATAACACGAATGTGTAGGAATTTATTTTTAAAGTGTCGCACATGAGTATTTTGTACTTTGTGGTATAATAAATTAAGCCGAGCATACTTTTTCAGTTGTCTTTTCCACTTACTGATTGAAATAAAAATTTCACACTGAGCTACAATTTTAATAACAAGATCGCATACTAAATTCCATTTGTCAGTGAGTTTATGAATTATCGCGTTTATATGCAAGCGAATGTACAGACCGACAGACTTTTAATCTCTTTTATATTTTACAGTTACTATATTCACTTGAACTCCAACAGTCAAATATTTTCGTGTACTCATAAATCCAGACATAGAAAATTCCAGTGTATGAATTTCGTTCAAAATTTCATAAAAATCTACAAGTTTGGTGTAAAGTCAACATACCAAATTTCATACATCCAGCTCAAAATGTCTTTATAGTTTACAGATAGCCAAAATTCTGAAAATGTGTTTTCAGGAAGCAGAGAAATATAAAATATAAAAAATCGTCAAAACCTCAACTTCGAATTTTTTAACTTTTGAAATGCTTTTTTGTCGATTGCATTTCTGGGAAATAAAAAAAGAACACATTGACACCGCACAACGTAAGATGACATCAATTAAATGATAAGATGAATACACAATCATTTTTATCATGTAACTGATTTCTCCCGAATGGATTCAGAATGCATAGAACCAAATAATTAGCATCTAATGATAAAAAATTATCTATAATGTAAGTTTCAAATAATAAGAAATCAACCTAATTACAATTAATTTCTTTCATAAAGAAAATGGAAAAAATCGATACCGCTTTGTCTTCACTTTTAATTAAATCCTTAAACAATACAACGCTCGGGACTTAGAATGGTATGTATGTCATTCGAATTCTTTTGAGGAAAATCTACCAGACAACAGCTGTATAAGATAAACTTTGCTCACGATGACTAAGACTGCGGCATTGTTACGACCCAAAATGTTCACCTTATCTTTAATTCCAATCTTGTAAGTCATCCTGAACACTGATACGACTTTTAAGTGTTTAATATTCTGATAGGTAAAGAATATGTTTGTGATGAGTCGTCTCAAGTCGTCTTCCCTATCGTGGAACAATTGATTCCACTGACACAATTGAGGTCGAAGATGCCATCGACTCTAATTATTTTACGAATTCTCTTTCAAAGATAATAGATTTTTTTTTTTGTCTTTTATTGCATTTAGAGATCTAGAGCGATTATTTTGGATTGCATAAGACATTGATGTAATAATATTTCATAGGGGAAAAACAAATAATAGTTTTATAATGTTCTGGTGTTTGCTAAAATTTTATTGGTGTTTTTGAATTTGTGTTTAATCGATTTTAAATAGAATAAAAGATTTCATTTTTACTTTTTCGTAAACGTAGTATAGAAATCGTCGAAAAATTCGAATTCGAGATTCTGAAGAATCTCTATATTTTAGATCTGTTCGTCTGTCTGTGACAAAGATAACTCAAAAACATTTTGATATAGACAGAGGAAATTTCGTATACGGTCTTTATACCAAATTTGTAGATTTCTATCAAATTTTGAGCAAAATCCGTTTAAAGGAAGACATTCTATCCGGATGTTCGAATATAAGTTAACACGGTAACTACAAAACGAAGAGAGATAGCTAGATAATATTCGATACACAGAATTAACATTTATACTATTTATAGTCTAGACGTCTATCTTATAGTCTAAAGTCTAGACATTTATACTATTTATAGTCTAGACGTCTTTCTTATAGTCTATAGTCTAGACATTTATACTATTTATAGTCTAGACGTCTTTCTTATAGTCAATAGTCTAGACATTTATATTATTTATAGTCTAGACGTCTTTCTTATAGTCTATAGTCTAGACATTTATACTATTTATAGTCTAGACGTCTTTCTTATAGTCTATACTCTAGACATTTATACTATTTATAGTCTAGACGTCTTTCTTATAGTCTATAGTCTAGACATTCATACTATTTATAGTCTAGACGTCTTTCTTATAGTCAATAGTCTAGACATTTATACTATTTATAGTCTAGACGTCTTTCTTATAGTCTATAGTCTAGACATCCATACTATTTATAGTCTAGACGTCTTTCTTATAGTCTATAGTCTAGACATTCATACTATTTATAGTCTAGACGTCTTTCTTATAGTCTATAGTCTAGACATTCATACTATTTATAGTCTAGACGTCTTTCTTATAGTCTATACTCTAGACATTTATACTATTTATAGTCTAGACGTCTTTCTTATAGTCTATAGTCTAGACATCCATACTATTTATAGTCTAGACGTCTTTCTTATAGTCTATAGTCTAGACATTCATACTATTTATAGTCTAGACGTCTTTCTTATAGTCTATAGTCTAGACATTTATACTATTTATAGTCTAGACATCTTTCTTATAGTCTATAGTCTAGACATTTATATTATTTATAGTCTAGACGTCTTTCTTATAGTCTATAGTCTAGAAATTTATACTATTTATAGTCTAGACGTCTTTCTTATAGTCTATAGTCTAGACATTTATACTATTTATAGTCTAGACGTCTTTCAAATTTTGGGGCAAATCCAATTACGGGTTGACTGCCTGTTGGTTTCTACTTTCGGAAACATGTAAACTTGATAACTCAAAGACACAATGACTTTAATATTGGTATGTAATTTTAGGACTCCAATTGTAGTTCTATGTCAAATTTTTGTTTCAATCGGTTGGGAAAAATCGTATCTATAACACAAATTTTATTTTTGGATACTATTAACTGTATGCCAGGGATTCATCGCCAAATAACTCGCCAATGATTACACTATATACATTCAGTGAAAATGCTATATTCAAGCCAAAGATTAATATTTCGTAATTATTGTACGCCATACCATTTAGGCGTTCTCTGGGCTAATACCTTTATGAGAGAATACGCGAGAAAGTTTTCTGGGTCTACTCCCGCTTGTTAATTAAACAAAAGTTAAATTTTTTCCAACACCGATCAAAAAAATAAGAACGGTGTTTTACACAATGGTATATGTTAAAGTAAAGTTATAGTCACATGACAAATGTAACTACGTATATCATTTGCATTTGCACTACACGTTTCCTTAAGCTGTGCAGAACATCACGATCTTTCCCATCGTGCTATAGAGGATTTCCGAATAGGCATCTGAATAGGCTGCTAGATTAAGAAGAGAATGCATAAAAAAATTACGCAGTTTTATTTTCAAACCATTAAATAAGCTTTTCAAAAATTTCAGATTTTATAAATTATAAAATATTAATACTTTATCAAATCAGGTCCTCGTATTATGTTTCATTTCGTTGACTTTCTTATTAGAATATATAAATAAAACATTGGAGATAATTGATTTATATAAAACATCATTAGAATATTTATCTGAATATTGAAAATCTGTTTCAGTAATATTGCGTATATACATGAGAGTCTGTGGTCATAACAGATAAATAAAAACAAATACATTTTCACAATGTTGATAAAAAAAAAATTAGCCAAAAATAAAATATCACTATGTTAAAAGGGATGAAATGTGAAATTAAATTAGCTAGGTATTAAAAAAAGAGCCTTAAAGTACACTGCCTAGAGCTGTAAGATAAGCAATGGATTCTACAATGAAATCTGCTCAGTGTTATCTTATGAAAGAACACTAAATCCATTAAACTGCATAACTGATTGAACAGTAAACATTGATACAGTAAGTAATCGAAATTAGTTCAAAGAAAAGAAATAGGAACATATTTTTTCCCTCTCCAATCGTTTTCCTTTTATTTTCGTGCCGAACCTGCGGGAATATTCTTCCATCAATTTTTGAGCACCATTTCCGTTCTCATTATAAAAGTCTACATCTCCTGAATGTGCCATAGGAATGGGAATAGGGAGGGAGAAAGCGAAGATTTCAAGGTCATGGGAAGTCCGATCGCTCCAGCTGACTTCTACATGCTGTGACCCAATATAAAACGTTTTGAGTCTCGTAATAAAGACAGCCATGTATGAATTATGCAGTCTTTTTTTTTAATCATTTGGGTCAAAATTTTAAAATATATGTATAGCTTTGATCATAAAAAGGCGCCCTAAATTTCATTTATCTGCGATGCTACGTTTTTTGAATGCCAACCTTCATATAAGTACGGATAAACAAGCAGATAAATAGTCATTTTTTTTCGGCGGGTTTGTTTCAAAATTAAATGCACATCTATATTTCTGATGATAAGATTATGCACAATATTTCATCCATCTAGTTCTTCGCGTTTTGCAGTTATCATGTTCACATGCACATAGACAAACAGATAAACAAATTATTCTTCAATGGAATTATTCCAAATTTTATTAGAAATCTATAAATTTATTTTAAAGATTATGTACTAAATTTCATCTGCCTATCTCTATGCATTTTTGAGTTATTGGTTTATAGACAAACGAACTGATACATATAAATCCAAAAATTACATTTTTTGACTCAGAGAGGTCTAAAGCGAGAAGATTCCTTAAAATTTTGAAATCGCATTTTTCGACAATTGCAATATTGTCTCTTTGTATTCCTCGTACATGAGAAAGTAAAAACAAGCAATGCAGCATTTTTTCCATGAAAAAAATAACATGCAAAATGTAAACACATCGTTGAAACATAATGTAAAAATGCACGTGTATTTACTTTTTACTAAATTGCACGTGTTTTTACTTTTTAAAAGTGATCGTGATGTCATATTAAGTGACCTCAATGATTGTTGAGAGAATGAAGGTCTCAGATGGAAAGAGGCTTAACTTTAACAAAATTGAAATTCTAGCAATATTCAAGAAGTTTCTAACTTCCCGTATAATTAAAATAAGATTACTTTGATGTCACATTACACACACAAACAGCTACCACCCATTTTTGTTGACTTCACGTCATTTATTTTTATAACCACAGAAACCACTTTTTTGAACAGTCAGCGTAAACGTCATTTGTTTACCTCTACATTGTTTTTCTTTTATTTCAAAGAAAAACCAGGGATAGAGGTCTTTCCAAATCTTTCTCGCATACTCTCTAATAAACTTGCCATGTCAGAGGACGCCTTATATGGCATTCGCGTGCAATAGTTATGAAATATATATTTTCAGCGTGAATTTAGCATTTTTACTGAATCTGTCGAGTCATTCTTGGGAGTTATTTAGCGATTAACCCCTGGCATGTGTTAACAGTATCCAAAAATCGAATTTGTGTTTTAGGCACGTTTTTCACAGCCGATTGATACCAAAATTTGGCATAAAACTATATTTGTAGTCACAAAATTCCTCACCAAATTTAAGTCATTGTGCTTTTGAATTTCGCATTTACATGTTTCTGAAAATACGAACCGATAGACAGTAAACCCGTTGTCAGATTTGGCTCAAAATTTGACAGATGTCTACATTATAATTGTTAATTCTTCGTACCGAATTTTATTTACCTAGCTCTCCTCGTATTATAGTTATTAAGTTAACTTATATTCGAACAGCCGGGCAGACAGACTTCCTCTGAGAGGATTTGACTCAAACTTTGATAAGTATCTGAAATTTTGGTGTTAAGACCATATACCAAATTTCATCAGTCTAGCTCAACGCGTTTTTGAGTTATCTTGTTGTTGTTTCTGACGGCATTTGTCAGAGACACGCCCGCTGACTGACTAAGTTAGCGAATTAAGCTAAATTTTTTGGGGTCTTTTTTTTTTCAGTAGTGCCATCTAGGGCCAAGAGTACGACCTAGCTACTCACGCGTCACAACCCTTTTTACCGGGCGGATTTCATTCATGTATTACATTCATACAAACACAGATCGTAATTTAGACCTGAACCAGAAAAATCACCTCTGATCCAGTACCCCCAGTGGTATTACTCTCCACATAGAGGACTTTGTGACCACGACAGATTTATACGTGCGCCAGCCACCACCAAGCACGGAGAGTCTTTGGCTCGCTGGTTCGAACCCACAACTCAAGGGAGGCGAATCCAACGCCCTACCAACCAGGCTATCCCGTCTTTGAGTTATCTATGTCACAGACATACAGGCAGACAGACAGTCGGATGGACGGACATTTTCCAAAGATGTGTTTTTTGAAGTAAGGGAGGTCTAAAACATGGAGACTCATCAAAATCTCTTTATTATGTATACGAGAAAGTAAAAAAATGGAAATTTATCACAGTCAAATTTTCTTATTCTTCATTTTTCAAAAGATGGACAAAAGAATCCCATTATTATGTTAAATACTTATTTATATCTTCTTCATTTCCTATTTTATGCCTTCAACTCTGTCAACCCTTGTGATTTCATACCATCTACCTCGTGACAAAATGATATTTTTTCACTTCGTTACATAATAGCTCGTATTACAATTATAAATGCATCTGATGATTATAAATCAGGAAATAACGTCACGATATTTCATGCTAAACAGGCATCACTTTACTGGGACTACTTATTGACGTCATTTTGCGACGTATCATATTTGCCAAGTGACAAAATCGTAACATTATGCTGCTGAGTGACCCATGGGTTGCATGATTTCTTCCGTAAAAAGACTGAAATGTTTGAAAACGATGATAAAGGTATACAGCATTATGTTGAAGAATTTGTTATCAATATCAATAGGATTTCTTCAAAAATTAGGCAAAATCTTGTATTCATTTTTATACCTAAAGAAATATTTGGGTTTATTTTCAGACAAAATCTTCTCATTTATTTTTTGTTTGGCAATCTATATTAAATCACGCGCAACAATTATTTGTGCGGAAATATTTTGTGTGTATTTTATTCCTAAAAATTTCGTAAATTCATATTAGATGCAATTCAGTCCTTGCCTGTTATTATTATTTATTTAGTATATATCATTTTATATTTGATTATTCATCTATTTATTATCTATCATTTTGTGTTTGATTATTTATCTATTATCCATCATTTTGTATTTGATTATCTATTCATTATCCATCATATTTGGCTATAAAACTTTATTAAAAAAAAGGCTAAATGCGGCCTCGTAGCTCATGTTCTTAGCTGAGGCTTATTTCTGGAAAAGAATTTTTGTTACAAGCATTTTGAGAATTGTGACAGGGTTTATTTTTTAGAGAATATTTATATGTTTAGAAGTGACAAAAGCACACGATGATTTCCATGGCAACTAGACAAGTATTATTGGATTACTAAAATACAATGAGTAGCAAATAACTAAAAATAATATTAAAGAAAATAATGCATTTCGCAATGTCTAGGTAAAATAAGCACGTGCAACAAAAACGTGAGTTCATTGCACGATAAGTTTTACAAATGGATGTAGTGATGCAACAAAGAACCAACTCTAAAATAACATTTTGATATATAGCTTTTTAAGAGAGCAATCTATAAAACAATTCTAATGCTGCACTTTCGGAATAATAATTATTGCATTATAATTATACTGTTGGCAAAAGATTGCAAATTATTAGATTTTCAGGTGAAAATTGTGAATTTTTTTAGATGAATTCGAAAACTATACAGTGGTAGTTGGTTATCAATTATACAGTTAAGGAAACCTAACAATGAAATTATTTGAATTTAATTGCAACACATTGCCACATTCTTTGAAAGATTTTTTTCTTGCATATGATTCTTAGGCCCAAGAAATGTGATTTTTAAATGCCGACCCATCTCAAAACAGTTGAAATAAGGTTAGCAATTTGAGCCAGAAATGTAATATTAAATATGAAAATTATTAACTTTGATTCTATAAGATTCTCATGTGTTTCCCCCCCCCTCAGTATGACAATTTCAAAGATAGAAAAGGTGGAAATTTTTACTAATTTAGAGTATAAGAAATCAAAAAATTAACTTCAGAAATATAATATAGACTATAAAAATTATTTGAATTAAAGCCCAAATAATGACATTTATAAAAGACCATACGGCTATTCTACATGATGGTAGCATGTATTATGATACTGGGTAAAAAACAGCCGAAGGTCACTTAATTAAATCTGGCGAATCAACTTTGAAATACCCCGTTCTCTTCTATTATAGCTATACATTGCATATTCTAGAATGTTAAACTTTTAAAAAAAGAAACTCGCGTTTGCTTACATAGAAGTAAATGGTCACAATGAAGATGATTTTTATTCCAAACTGGTAACTCCAATTTCTTACCATGGAGGCTTATATTTATGATAAAGTGCCAAAAAATATTTTTATGTCACGATGACCAGGCGGCAGACATCGACTTCAATACCAGAGAGATGTGGGTTGGAATAAACATCACTTTTTGAATGTTAAGCGTCGAAATCCTCTTCCTCCATTAATATGATACGAATTTAGTTTCAGTTTCGTGAACAACCTGTTATAAAATATATGAAAAGGGCTATTTTTGGACGGACTTCGTTACTTTGTTCAAATGAAGAGGACCACATCTGAGCAAGCAACTTCTCTCCAAACTTCCTCAAACTAAAGTCGATATACTGAGCTCGTGGTGGTCAAGTGGTAAGGAAATCGAGGGTCTCAGCTTCTAAGGAGGTAGGCTGCCAATTCAAAATTCGATTCCATTAAAAATTTGTTTAAATGTAGGCTTAATATACTTTAAAGTTGAAGTTTTGCATTAAATGTTAGTGTAATAAAAAAAGTTGGCAAACTCAGGCATCTTTCTCGTCATCTGACTGCGATTCAAAATTACGAGGTCCGTCCTAAAACAACTTATGTGTTGTTTGATGTAAATTAAATAATATCACATTCGTGGTATGGCGGATGTTACACCTCATAAGTCATATTTTACATGTCCCAAACTCTTCTAAATAATAGAATTCGAGAGAGTCGTGTTTAAATCATGGAAACCTATTGCCCCATCGAGACCTTATTGATATTGACTGAAAGTTATACTGTGAAGTGCCGGCTCAGGTTACGCCCTTATCATGTGCCCATGGTTCAAAATTTCCACTATAAAATAGCTCTCATATGGAAGGTAAGCTACTAAAAGGTTAGAAAGTATAAAAGCTTAAACTAAACTAATAAAAGAAGGAAGCCTTAAGCTAATAATACTATATTCATATTAAAAATCCTATTATATATTTTTATTTAGTTCTCTATATAAAAATTTATATTTCGCTTCTTAAAGAACGCAGAGATATATAGAGAAACAATTGCGTACAAGTTTTCTTATATCATTTTTCAGTAAAAAATAATTCATCTTTCATTATCAGCGAATACTTACATCTTTAAAATCATTACGTCACTCACAAACGAAAGCGAGAGATAAATTTAGTTTATCTTTCCAATCATCAAGATAAAAAAAATTAGCACTTTTATTATCACGTCATTTAATACGAAACTTTATTTTTTCCCTCACGAATAACGTGAAACGGAAATTTTGCGTCATCGGTTCTTAGCAGCCGATTCTAGTATTTCACAAGTCAGTAGAATGTATCTATTTTAATTACAGGAAACAGACTTGGAAACCGGACCTGATTACAGTCGTTAGAATTGTAAATAATAAACATGAACATCCTTATTGGATAATTAACAGAAAAACATCCTTATTTACGTAATCGAAGGAACCAGAAACTTTATGGACTAACTGCATTTCCTATTTCACTTTCAAGTTGTACAGGAGTTTGACTTTTGAACTTTCGACTAATACAAGTTCCAAATTTTTCTGTTTCTTTCAAACAAGCCTGAAATGAAGCCGTTACAGGTTCAATATTACCCAAAACAAATCGTATGAATAAATTTAAGACTTCTGTTTTTATTCCTATTAAAAATATAGTATTTCATAGTGTTTCATAGTGTGCTTCTAACTGGTTTGTTCATATGATTTATGATTTTTTTCTAATTAAAAAATGCTTCTAAATCATTTTTAACAGGCAAAAAGCATGATCAACACCCTTTAATTCCAATTCTAATCAAGAATTTCTTAGAACAGAATTAAAATTAAAGAATTAAATGAATCACCAAATAACACACGCTATTGGCTCTTTCGTAAGTATTGTTCGCATTGGTATATGATTAAAATTACATTGGTATAGGTATTAGAGAAAATGCAAGAAAGTTCCGGGTCACCAATGTGGCGGATTAGAATGAGCGAGAATAGAACCTGGGACCTTGTGATTCGCAGTCCAGCAACATGACCACGATACAAAAGCAATTGCTCGGGTAGCGTAGTTGTTAACTGGCTTATATGCTATTCACTACAAGCTCTCCTGATGGTTATTTAAATATATTTCACAACTGGAGTCTGAAAATGAATTTCTTAAATTCAAAATTATGTTATTAATCAAAATTCTCTTATGAAGTCACCTAAATTTGCGATAAATTATTTCTTTATTTATCTTTTTTTTTCTTTTAACCACTGACTTAATTATTTAATTTTATTTCTTTGTTCTTAGCGCTATAAAGTAGCGCCAGTATTCTCTAAATTATCTTTCATACGGGCGCGTTTCATTCTTCACAATAGAGTGAAGAAAATAGAATATTGATTTTAGGTATTTTCCTTTCTACCGAATGAGTTCAAAACTTGATATAGATGTTCAATTTTTCATCACAAGACCATATAACGATTTCCATTTTCGTTTGTCTAAGCTATTGCGTGTTTTAGTTATCGTATTTATATAAACAGTCAGACAGGCAGACCATCTATCAACAAATTTCGTTAAAATTTGACTAGAACCTGCAGTTTCTAAATAAAAAAATTAATTTCAAATTTGATGCCTCCTACTCTTTAAGGTCTTGAGTTATCGTATTTATAAACTGTCATGAAGAATAATAGTTTTATAGCAGTATAATAATAGTTTTTTTGACCTCAAAAAAGACTGAAAAGTGGAAAAAATGATCGAAATCTCGATACCGATTTTTTTTAAATTATAATTATACTTTTTTGCATATTTTATATTATTTTGAATTCTTATAGCTGATTATCATTATCATTCATTTAAGAATCTGACTAAATAAAAATTTTATGAGTTTTATAATGACTTTTCCATTTCTTGAAAACGCGAGAAGATTTTTTTTCCAGTATTAGCTGAGACATATACTAATATTTCTTCAGCACTGGAACACCTTGATTTCACTCTTTGATAGTAATGCATTTTATAATGAAGTTTTCCTGGGATTTTCCTTCCAGTTATTGTCACCAACTATTCCCTATTTTTATTTTACAAAAAAAATCAATAAATTCCTGGATGAATCACAAATAAAGAAACTTTCTTGGACTTTCTGATTTTTCGAGGAAATCTGTCGTGTAATCAATCGGAAAATAAAGGAACAAAAAGATTGGCCATAACTACGCGTTCTTTCAATTTCCACCGGAATTCTACAATCTATAGTTAAGATAAATACCAACAGATAGTAGAAATTGCTGCAGGATCGAAAAACCCGTTTTTTCGAAATTAAATGGTATTTTGACCTATTTGAGTTAACCTGCACTTTTCTCAGCGTTGAATGAACTCGATTTATTGCGATATATCTCTTGCTACTGAGATAAAACTTAAACCCTAAGATACGAATACTAAGATTATACGAATCTCATTTTTCGAATTTGCTAACAATATATTTACTAGCTTCAAGAAAAAAGGCAAA
Organism: Argiope bruennichi; assembly: GCF_947563725.1. Lineage (NCBI taxonomy): Eukaryota > Metazoa > Arthropoda > Arachnida > Araneae > Araneidae > Argiope > Argiope bruennichi. The sequence continues at coordinate 44,211,499 of NC_079153.1, read as the reverse complement.
AATGCACAGAAATTCAGAAAAATTCAGAGGAAAATAAAATTTTTCTTTTTGAATATTAGATAAATTATTTAGGAAATTGATTATTGATTGCTCTCTGTCTGCTGTCTGTATTGTCTTCTTTCAATTTGCTAGTCATTTTGAGGAATTTTGTTTGACAGGAATGTAATTTCTTAATTTTTCGTACATAAAGTAAAAGAAAAAGAATTGCTTATTTGCTTTAAATTTACGTTTTACTTCATTTTGAATTTTAAAAAATTTCGATTTATACTTCTCCATCTTTGAACCAAAATAATTCGAATAGACAAATCAAATTTCGTACCTGGTTTTGTAATTCACCAAAATTGTAGATCCATTTAAAATTTTATTCAAAGTACGCGATAGAATTTCTTTATATCTGTTAAATCGTCTGCAAATAAATAAAAAAACTATGAAAAAAAGCAAGGGATTAAATTACTTCAGAATCCATAACCGAAACTGTAACACTTCCATTTTTCTCAAAAACAAATACAATCCAAATTGCAGATTAACCATCTTAGAAATATAACAAAATTGAAAGTTATGTTTTTCCGGGGATTAAATGATAATAAAGAAAGCATCAATACGAATTTCGATCTTCTTTAAAAATAATGATTTCCCTAAAGATATATACAAAATGGAGCAGAACATAAAACTTTTTATTTTTCATTTCTTACAATTCCATTTTTTTTCTGCTACATAAAAATTGTATAAAACATTTTATGTAACATTTTACATTTTTTTAATTTCAAACTAAAATAGGCTTTCGCAAAATCTGGGTCAACAAAGTCATCTAAAGTTTGATGTTCAATCAGTTTGCTAATAACTTATTGCCTCTTCGTAAACTGTATAATTATGGAATGTTTTCCCTATATTATCGAGTAAATGTTTTTTCTTCTTCTTTTTCTTATTTTCTCGTACATAATAGTAAATACAAAAAGAAAATTTCACAATTCACAACATAATCGACCTTGAGATTTTGTTGATCACCTCATTTCATGCCACGTGGCAGAAAAATCATTGAAAATAAATCAGTCTGAGGTCGCAAACAAGACGACTCGAAAACAGAATGAGAAAAGTGAATGAAATTTAATGTTATTTAAATTAAGTTTAATTTATTCTTCTCCAATATTTTAGGGGTTTTTTGCAAATATTACCAGACAGAATACCAGTATTCTGACTAATTTTGGATTAAATTCGACGTTAAGTCTGTATGACTTTCCGCCCGTGTGTATTTTCATACGATAACTGACAAACACAATCAGGAAAAATAAATAAATTTGGCATTTTATTACTCCAATTGTAATCTATATCAAACCTTAGACCAAATTCACCAACTGGTCGATTATCTGTTTATTCGTTGTTGTTTCTTATGGCACTTGCCACGGACAAGCCCGTTCGAAGACAGCCGATTTAAGCCTAAGTGGGAGCACCTCTTGTTTTTATCGTTGAGCCAACTAGGGCCAAGAGTACGACCTGACTACTCATACATCACTCATTCGCTTGCACAACCCCTTTTTACAGGAGGGCACATTCATACACCTCACAGATACAACACAGAAGTAGGAGAACAACAATGCCCAAACCGGGACTCGAACCCGGGACGCCCAGATTACGTGGAAGACGCGCCACCCCTATGCCAGGACGCCGGCCCGCTTATTCGTGTGTATGTAAACACAACTCATAGCCACAAGAAGTTAGATAAAGGAAGCTTGAAATGAGGATTTAACACTAAAATTGTAAATTTGAGTGAAATCTTACACCCAAATAGAAAAATGATAAACACAAAGAGAAAAAGAAAGAATTAAAAAAAATTAATTATTAATTATTTTCAAAATATGACGGAACTAAAAAAAAATATTACAACGTATATTAGAAGTATGTGAAAAAATAGTGAGGAACTACTCTGATTTTCAAAAAAAATGTGAGGTATCATTATAAAATATTTTACGCTCAAATTATATTTATTTATTTTTCTTGATCTTCTATGTATTTAAAATAATTATGGGGATAAAAGAACCAGTCTTCTAGTCTCAACCACTGGTCTGATTTCTCCAAATTTCAGTTTTTCAAACATCAAGAACCCTTTGATAAATCATCGATGTTTACCTGTCCCACATGCTTCAGAAAAATTTCAAAAACACTATTTAACTGCACACTTTCTACGGGCAAAACCGAGATTGAGTCCCTTAGCCACTGTGATTTGATTTTTTCAATTTTTATTTCAGATGAAAATTCATGACGTTTAGATACATCATCAATGCTTAATTACTTCTCTCTGATTTTCTTCAGATATCGTAAAATAAAGCTTGATACAGACCCCCAGTATCATTAACTGTACCAATTTTACCACTTTGAGAGTGTAACTACCCGATTATAATGCTCTATGTTTATTGTGCAAATAGTATTTTCATTTTTTGTGATAATATGTAGCTCATCAAAGTTGATTGACCTAACAAAATGGATACTATGGATATTATGGGCAAGCAGTTAACGGCTAATTAAAAATTAACCCTTTCTAGGGCCATGGGAAGTATGCTTCCCACCAAATTCATTAATCTTTGTATGAAGTTATGTAGGTTGGCATAAGTTTTGACAAATTTTTCAATAAGACAGAAATTTAGATGCTTCAGTTCCCTTATCTCACAAAAAATGATGTGTATTCTCATATCTCACAAAAAATGTGTTATTTTAATTATTAATTAACTAAGTTAATCAATTAATCAATTTAAATTTATGTAATAAACTAAATGAATCATTTTTCTTAAGCCAATGTCAATCATGAAATTATTTTAATACATCATGAGTATCAAAAAATCGCTTTTTAAAGGGTCAAAATAATATACATATACATCAACGCCGTTCAAAAATAAATCGAAATCATATTACCATTTGAAAAATTAATAACGCCTTGTCAACTGCTATATCAATAAAATTAATTCATATTTATGTCAATTTCAACTATGCAAACGCTATTTTAAATGTTATTTATTTTGCTAAGAAAAAAATGGCACATTACAGTACAGTTTTAAATTATATGCAGTTTAATATTGCACGGAAGAAGTATTTACTTTCGCCATATATCTTGAGAAATGAATCCATTAAAATTGTTATAAATATTATAAAAGGTAACAAAATATTTTTATTTTCCTAACTAATGTAAATTTTTACATTTAATTTATTACATTTAAGATTCAAAACAAGTCCTTTGCAGATTGATACAGCTGTCATTATTGAGAAGTCAAATATTTCATGCGTGAATGCATAACTGCGCATCACTATTTCAAGAAACTGGTTATATAAAACATGTTACAGAAATAAAGCACGTTAAATTATTAAAATAAATTGAAATAAACGAGGAAACAAAAACTGTAAAATAATTTTTTCCAATAGAAAACAAACAGAAAATTACAGAAGTAGGTCATCCTTTTTTTTTTTTTTTTAGAATAAATAAATACCAATCGCAAATAATATTTCTTACAAAAATATTCATTAATATTATATGCATGTAATAAAACCTCTCCAAACAGCTTTGTCCTTGGGGCTCGATTTCAGAAGGAAAAAAAAGCAATTGTAAGAGCAGATGCGTTGCAAAAATTTTGAATACTTATTTTAAAGAATTATTTGTTCAATACACTCTAAGAAATGCTTTTTTTTTCTTCTTCTTCTTCTTTTGTTTATATGATCACATCTGTGTCGATAAATTGCATTGCTTATTTATACAAATAACAGAGTTTGTAGAAACAAGTAAAAGTATTAGAAAGTTGGAGGAAAACCTAATTTTAAAACACGAATCGTTTTGTCATAAAATAAACATTCGTCTTTATATTTATACTGGAAGCGAAGTAATGAAATTATTTCATTAACTATAATTAAAAAATAATAATTTGAATTTAAAGCAATTTTTTTGGGTAAATCTTACAAAAATATTTAAATTTCAGTTGTTTATCTTAATTTTTTTTCTATCCGGGACTTGAAAAAATTGACAAAGTTTATTTCCCTCGAGTTTAAATCCATATAAATAATATTCGTTGGAGTTATGAGTGTCATCTTTCGAAATATAATTAAATAAATATAAACAAAGGGTTATTATTATTTTTTTTAATTCACGACGCTTTTTAGTGAAAATATTTTTGGGGGGATAAAACGCTTTTTTTTCAGGAGGAGGGGATTCTGAAGGAAGATATATGTTCTTATTAATTATTATTAATGTTACATACAGAGAAATTTGGTTTAATAAAGCAATTATTAAAATGCAAAGAAATGTCTGAAATCGGAATTATATTCTGTCCTCTACTTTTTATAGCTTAACTATTTACTTCTTGGATTTTAAAGATTTTTACTTACTTTATATAATTAACATTTCCATAAAATTTTCGCAACCATCATTTTTCTGTATATATCTTTTTGGAACGAACGAATCTCTTTAGAAAGATCCTGGGTAGATCTTACGCCGCGTTCCAACGACCTGTGACCTTACGGATTTGACCATAAATCTGCCAACTGACCTATTTTATTACCCCCCCCCCACCTACACACCGGAGATTCCAGCAAATTATCAGTAAAATGAACAGACATTAAAGAACCCCGAAAAACCACAAGAAGGAGGAAAGAGGGGAAAATGTGCCAGACTCAAATCGGGTACAGGTTGTCGGAACCAGGCTTTGGAGTAGAATTGAAGGGGCAATGGGAGGTGTCTAAAGCCGTATTCCAACGACCCGTGATTCTTCAAACGGGGCAGGCTTTCCACATTTGACCTGGACTTGCGGATTTTCTGGAGTTCTTTGATGCCTGTCTATTTTACCGACAAATTGTAGGTAAACTGGACAATAATCAAAGCACCCCAGAAAACCGCAAAATAGGGTCAAGGGGGGAAAGATGCTTCGTTTGTAAGGCGACAGGTCTTTGGAACGGGGCTTAACTTGATGTAGTAGGAGGAAAGTGCATGAAGATAAAACATAAGTGTACTCATTTCGCTTTTTAGCATCAAATATGAAAAGGGGGTCTGCAGTGAAAATAATTATTCATCCCCGCTATTGTACTATGTTGTGAAATTTCACCAAAAACTGTTGAAGCCCATATTTTGTAACCATTTATCGGCTTTTTGTTTTACATCCGATAATAAAATAGACCGTCTTATTTTTTTCAAAATAACAGAATGAAAACTAATATTTTCTATTTAAGGAATAAGTTTACAAAACAGCATGGCCTTTATAATTTTCGGGTATAAGGACAAATTTCGTAATTTTGCTATCCTAGATTATGTATATTATTGAACCCCTCTTTCAATAAACTAGCCGACAGTTCAATATATTTTTTAATCAATCAACATGTTAAAAATTTATTTTTAATTAATGATTTTTTAATAGTTTCTGAACTTTTATATGGGCTATTATTGATTATTTATTATCACTTATAATTGTAATACACAACTTTATTTAAACAGACTCTCGTTACTGTAAGATTAAAATAAAACTAAAAAAAAAAATGAGATAAAAGTCTGTTTTAGATGAGATCTGTTTTTACATTTAAGATTTTTAGATGTTTTAGATGAGAGTCTGTTTTAGGGAAGAGATTAACATTATCCCAATATTTTAAAATTCATAGAATTTACATTTTTTTACGCACACACTTCCGATATTTATTCGTATAGAATTCTTTAACACATACGCATAACTAAAGCTAATAGTAGCGTGTTTATAACAAATTCAGACCCACTGACCTCCTTTCCAGTTAGAATTTATAATCAATAAATTTCATGATTATAATTTACTTATTATTGGACGACAACTGAATTTTAACCAGAGACTGCTCGCCTACCTTTCCTTGTCGCTTACTTTTTATTTATTTTGAAACATTTATTTTTCACCTTACTATGTTCGTTATCAGAGATAAAGTATTCTGATGATCATTAATTTTTCTGCCTCTTTAGAGTCCTGAATAGAGTCACTTTTACTCGAATTACTCGCCTCATAACCACTGTAAAATAAATCTCCTTTTATTCAGTTGAACCGCCCAGCAAGCTCGCGTATGTATACAAGAGAAGAATTTCGTTTTATGGCTTTTTATCACAAGGCGGGGTTAAAACAATATGTTAACTATTCTTGCAATTCCCTTCAACGAATTTTTAGTCAAAATTTGGAATTAGTGGAATTATAACTTCTTCGAATCTATTATTTGTTTTAAAAGTTGATCGTTGAAATAATTTTTTTGCTGTAGCTTCTTTTTTGTTATTATTTTAATAATAATGTAGTTTTTATCAACAAATACATTATTCATTTGACAACAGTAAATTATTTAGAATGAAATATCTATGACTATTGGTAAATGGTCTTATGGAAAAATGCGTTGAACAAAATGAGCCAACCTCTTTATAAAACGAACTAAAACTAGAAATGTAGGGGGGGGGACAAGGTTTTGAACAAAGTTTTGAATAAATGAACGATGTGTTATCAAGTAAAAAGGATACAAACCTGTCAAAATGATAAGCACACAAGAGTCGCAAGGTTTGGCTGTGAGACTCTTTGAGAAATGTATGTGTTTGGGAATTCTAAACATATTTGTGCGAATTGCAACGATGCAATGAAGTGAATATGAAACTGATTCCTTACATTTTATATTTAAATTTTAATTTATTTTTGATTTTCTTATTTTTCCAACAATTTTGTATTACAGATATAAGTATCACAACTGGAATGCTGGCAATTTCATTTTCAGAACAGCTAATTCTTTGGTCATTTATATTGTTTTTTGTATTTTATGATTGCATTGTTTCCTTTTATTTTAATCGAAAAATAACAAAATAATTGTACTTATTTACCTTTATTCATTTACAATCTAATAATTTATTCATTAACTTCATAAAAATGTATCTTTTATAATGGCGTGTCTAAGAAATAAGCGCGATCTTTCATGGTTGGTATAGCAGGTTGTGCTCACTGGAAGGTTAATCCGAGATACCGGTCGATGATCATTCATAAAATTGGGATTTATTTTATATCTAAATAGATAATTGTTGAATAGAGGGATGATTTTAACCTCACTTTATTTATTAAATCTGGCTAGGTCCATAAGTCAAGGATTACTGATAAAAAAGAATTGGAATATCTTCCGTTAGCAAAATGACTTTGGAACACCTAGGTACACAAGTTTGGCTTAGCTCTAACATATAGGAGTAAGTTGACTCTTTTGGATGATTTTCCTGAAAGTTCTTCAGGCAAGTATTTACTTAGATGCTGTAAAATCGCACCTGCGGTAGAAATCTAATTTAGCTCTAATATATATATATATAGGGGCAGTTTGCCTTCTTGAAAGCTTTTCAGAGAAACTGACCCACAATTTTGTTTCGTTGTGGGGAAAAACTAAGAAGGCCACCAACAGCCAATTCGATTGCAACGAGCAATTCTTTGATAAAGTACCCATCAATCTATCTGCTTTTGAATGATTCTTGTTAAAACACATCCAGAAGAAAGAACGCATCTCGTTCTTCTTCTGGTTCATGTTACCACTGCACCGCCAAGTAAATTTCCAATAAATATCTATAACTGAAGAAAAATCATAACTGATAATCACTAATCATAACTGAAGCGATATAGAATTAAGATAAATACATCCTAGTTTATGAACCTATTCCATGTTTATCTGAATAATACTAAAGAAGAACGAAACGTGTGTTGAGATACCTTTCGCCATTTATGACTTTAAATGCTTTAAAAGTTTTAGAAAGTCAGAACTTTAAAAACAATTTTCTTAGCTGCCTGTTGTAGTAAAAACCTGTTGGGTTTAATAAACCTAACACTTGCGTTGCTGGTTTGCTTTCGGACAGGTTTGTAACCGGACATGCAGCCAAATATCCATCAACATTTAAAATAAAAATTGCTAGCTGCAGAATTGTCAAAACTTTTTTCTTATTATTTGAGATTCGATTTACGAGCTGGAAACTAAAAAAGCCGGCTTAGATACAGTGGCGTAATCATGAAGAGTTTATTCAATTTTCTGTAATTTCAAATACGTTCAATTGGACTATAAGAATAAGAATCCATTACGTTTTCCTTTAAAAATCTGAATGAATTACTATGTGTAGAATAGAATGTGTATTAAGGAATGAGGAAATCAACTAGGTACAAATATTTCGTAAAATTGAATGCACCGAACACTTTTTACCTTGGTGATTATATTCTTAAATGCAGTGAATGCTGAAATCAATTTCTATATTTTAATTACAATATTCGTAAATCAGGACAGTTAATTATTTCAGTAGCAGAAAGTCTATTGCATGCATTGGTTGTGTTGTTGATTTTCCTTCGTGTTTTTCCTCTTAAAGAAGTGCTCTTGTCTTTCCAAAAATGAAACTATTCGGCTTATTTATGTATTAAAAATTACTTAGAAGCTGTAGCATTGACAATAAAAAAAAATTGTTTTAAGTGCCGAAAAATTTTACATGTATGTAATAGAAAAAATTTTTTGTCAGTGTTTTAACATTTCATCAGTCATGTAATGTTTGAGTTCTTCTCAATTTCGCTGAAAAAATTAAACTAAATTCAATTTGTAGCCTTGTGTTCTCACAATTTTTATTAACATAGAATAAATCATCATAAAAGATAATAAAAATTTACAGCATTGTCTAAAGAATGCTATGATTCAGTATCCACACCACATTATCTCACTAGGGGGGGGGGGACCTCAAAAATGAGGTTGAGAAGCTTCCGGCATGGTGGTGGGTACAGAAAAAAGTGGGAATTGTCTACTTCCCATCTATGGCGCGACGTACTTCTCACGGGAAGAGTTGTATCGTAGCCGGTGATGGCCCTTAGGACTCGACCATAGTTCACTCCAGTGTTGCTGTCGCGGTGGTCTGGTCATTCAGTGTTTTCCTTGTGCCTTAGGGTGTATCGGAATTATCCATTTGTGATATCCACACGACGATATGAAATAAAGTTATGTATTAGTTAAAAAGATTTATTAAAAGTAAGTAAATAAAAACATTTTTAGATAATGCTGATTGTTTTACACAAATTTAAAAATGTCTCCTTTTGTTCACGTAATTACTTTTCGGTAGCTTTTATTTTTGATATTTCGTTTAGAAATAATATCGAATAAGAAGCTGATAAAATATATATATATATATATATATTAGGATTAGGCTGGAAGATTCTGAGTTCGAGACCCGATTTCAAAGCTAAACCGTCCTTTCAAAACTTAAATTTCTCGATAGCATCCTATCACCTTTGGCATCTTCTTTGCCATCTGGCCTTGGTTCAAAGTTTAAGGTACGATTTGAAAAATTACTAGAAGTAAGAGGAAACGTTCATCTAACAAAACAAATGGATGAAGAGATACATTTCGGTTTCTGTCATAAATCCAAAATCACTCATCGCAATGTTTGGCTATTTGAATCCATTATCACTTCAAAAAATAGCAAAATTTTTGTGTGGCCCTTTGTATGCAGTTACGTTCTGATGTTATCTCAACACTTCAGTTTCGCTTACTTATCAAATCTAGCAATGAAAATATTATAAATGATGACTCAGTGTTAGTGAATAAATAATTCATGAGACATAGATGAATCATTTCTTGGTTACAATGAGTAATTTTTATAATTCTGCTTCTTCGCGCCGATTACTCTCGGTATGTTATCAAAAAACCTGACGCATTGCCTTTACGTAACCTAGTGCTCAGAAGTTCCAGAAATCGATTAGATTTGGTTGCGAAATTCGGCGACATTCAAAAAGAGGAGCAGATGAATGTCACTAAAAGGTTCTTGGGCTTACTTTCGAGGAAAATTGGCTCGATGCGCGATGAATCGCTATTTTATGAGCATTCCAAGAAGAAACATTTTCCCTTGTTATTTCTAAATGCAACTAAGTGACTAGAGTTGTTTTGTTATTCGGTAAATTATATCATCCGTCTAGATCGCAATATATTTTCTTGATAATGATACACCACATATTTTTCAAAGAAACTGGAGAATTTTAATCTGCGGAAAATTGTTATTAAAAATGACTGAATGAAATCAACAGAAAATTACAAAATAGAATTATGTGAATCCATACGAAACAAACATAACTGCATATTGTTATGTATGTTTAAACAGAAAACTAAATATAATCCTTAAAAGTAGATAAAAGCAGATGAGTAACACACAAAAAAAACCAACTTATTGTTCAAAATTCCAAATTAAGTGAACAATTCGTAGCTGAAATCGATATCGAAAAGCGTCGTCGCTCCATATCTGGTCAAAAGACTTAGAGCCGATCAAATTATTAACCGTTGTTAAATTTCAAAACAAGTTTTTTCCTACGAATCAAACTCTTTTTATCTAAAAGATTTAAAATATGGTAATGAAAGAAAAAAACTGTTATTATCCTGATGTCATATTATTGAAAGATTTATTAAGTAAAAATATCTATAAATTTTTCTTCGGCAATATTAATGTCTGGAGCTGAAGAACCTTTGAGTTCAAGAACTCTGTTAAATCACCGCTTTTTTGCGATATTGCTGATAACTTCTTTGTAGATGCATGTTGATGTTTTATTTATATTAAGGGTGTAAATAAAATGTGGATCGTCTTTTTCTAGACTTTTACTGGAACAAACAGAGTCGTTTTTATCACTAAGTGATTCTAAGCGATTAAATAGGTTATGTTCTATCAGATTGAGCTATTGTTTCAAATTTAATTTCAAAATATATTTAATTTTAATAGCAAATGTTTTACTAAACATAATAATAAATAACTGACGTTAAAATATGATGCAATGAAATTTAAAAAAAAATATTACTTTTTTATAATGAAGAAAAACAAATCTTTTTATTTTTTTCTTTTTTGGTAATACTTAATGCTGTATTCACTGTATTCAAGTAAAGCTATGTATATTTAGCTTATTTTAGCTTATACATGTGAATATTTGTTGCCATTAATAACTGTTCTTGTTGAAGAAATATTTTTAATTAAATTTAATGTATTGTAAATTGCTGTAAGTGGTTTGCGAAAGGCATGAGAAGATGAACTCCCCCCCTTCCAAAAAAAAAGATAGAAAGTCACCAAACAAACAAATTTCGATGCTTTCATGCAAATAATAATAATAATAATAACCCGCAAACAGGTGAATAATTGCATTGAGTGCGATGGAAATGGAGCACACAAATCCACTGGAATCATTTCTGCTCGAATACGTAAATGAATGAAATATAGAATGGAACGACTCATAACCTTTTATTAATTAATATTAGATTTCTGGCTATCATGTAACATTTTCAATGTGCTGACCATCTGTACAAAGTACTGAATCGGTAACTTTTAGTACACTGTTTTCTTATAAAATTTGTCTTCCACTCATTGCATAGTTTGTATGTGAAATTAACTTTCATTCAATTCATTAGCTGTAGTTATAGATACCACCAAACAAGGAAAATTACTTTTTATGAGCCCTCTGTATATTGATGAGAAGAGCACGAATTTGTTTAATGGCAGCAGATATGCTTTTGCTTACACCAAGCCCGGAAACAAATTCTTAACATTTAAAAACGTATAAAAAAGCTTATAAACTTAAAGCTTTATAAACTTTAAAAAAAAGTTATTTTTGCCGTTTAAAAAAAACAATCGACAAATTCTAAGAAACAAGAATCTGCCACTCTTTTTACTTCAACCGAAATAGCACGTTAAACACAAAGTTTTCTCGGGCGGCCAGCAAAATTTTGTCTTTAAGACCCTCATAAAAACAAAACTTTCCAAACTTCTTTCAGCCAAAACCACCATTACTTTCCAAAGCAGCCGAACTGCGGATGACAAATCGTTTTGGGCGATTTCATCCGGGTTAGAAGGATGCACTTGCGTGCTTCGAAGATGCACATCACAGGCAGACCACGAGAAAAACCTCGTTCTGTACAATAAATTTTAGGATTATGTACGGCAAGCGTGAATTGCATGCGTATCACTGACCTGCCTCCAAAAGTGGGGCTGCTGAATGCACCTAATGTATTCATTCCGAACTAGCAAACCAACCATCTGTCGGGTTCCTCTCGGGAACAGCAGGGTGGACCAGCATCCGAAGGAAACTTTATTATTCTCTCTATGAATAGCTCGTTTGGCATACCCCTCTCTCAACTGCCGTGAATTTAAAAAAAGTGCGAGAGTAAGGTTATTTGCGGTAAAGTGTGGGCGATATTGCCAGATGGCTATTTGTTCTCAGTGCGGTCTGAAAAGCTAATGTTACATAAAATAAAAAATAATAAAAATAAGTTGTGGATTTGCAAACTTATTATAATGCAGAAGAGGAGGGAACTTGAATGTTTAATAAAAATGTATATCCCGTAGGAGATATAAAATTTTCACTTTGTCCCAAACAGAATAATTTTCTATACTTCAAAAGCTGTTGCTGAAAACTTAATAAAATATTTTAAGAATTAGAAAACGAGCAATTTTCAAAAAAATAAGTCTTGAGACAACATTTTTAATTAAAATTAGTTAATTTAAAACTTCTAATTTTTGTAATTTATCTTTTTTTTAATTTGTCTGTTTCAAATCCAGCATATAATAAAAATAGTAGTAAATTATTAAATTATTTGATACCAATTTTTAAAACAGTGGAATGTAAAGTTAGTAAATTTTCACTCAAAACAGTGTAAGATTAATAACTGATTATTTTGTACTATAACGTTAAAGATTTTAGCTTCTGTTGTAATTCAATTTATGTGAAATTATAAAAACCAGAATCTTTTGTTTTAAATGAAAGTAGGTAAAAGGGAAAGAAAAATGAAAAAAAGGGAGAAAAAAAAGAGAAGAACTTAATTAATTAAAATAAATAGATTCAATTCATAACATCATATTCACATAATTTATTAAAATTAGGTCATTCAGTTAATTAAGAAAATCGGTTAATCCTTTAGAAAAAAGATTTGATAATTTTCTAATATTTTATAAATTAAAACATAAAAAAGTAATAGCAAATAAGTGTAAACATATAATAAAGCAAAACATTATCCAATTAATTAGGTTTTCATCATAACTACTTTGGTATCTTTTTTTAAAAAAACAGCATCATATTTCCTGCTTCTGTTACTGTCATTCATTTGTGCTAAATAAACATTACTGGATTTAATGATTTTAGGAAAAATAGTGAATATAATGTATGTAATTTAAAATAACTCGACACAGAATAATAATTAGGTTAAAATGCCTTGAATCTTGAGGATAAAATTCGAAACAGAGAGTCCCAATAGCAAAAAGAAACCTTTCCTCAGAGCTCAAACCACATAAGTCTGAGCCCTATCAATGGCATATGTGGTTTCCATACCTAAGAGAAAAAGAAATAAACAAACAAACAAAAAAATCTTTCTTTTCATAGTCTTACGTCTTTTAGGAGTTAAAAAATATCACAATAAATTTTTTTCCTTCATTATCAATTTCCCATACAAGAGAAATGCCTTTTTTGTTTACAATTTTTTTTGTTTGATACTTAAATCCTTTCATTTTATTGAATATTCATTTTAAAATTTAATTTCTGAATATAGCGCTTTAGAAGATATGTATTATTTTAAAATCATGAGATATATTTTCACTCTATTTCAGACAAACAGAAACACGTTATTTTTTAGGTTGAACAAAAAGTAAAGTTTTGTATAAAATAAAGGCAACCCGCTCCCCTCCGTTACAGCCTTGAAATAAGTAATAAAAAATATGCCAGATAGAAAGTAAAGCACAAATTTAAAGAAATGCAAATTTGCATTAAAAGCATGTTACAAAGAGTGATGGCAAGTAAGGCACAATATCAACAAATACTCTTTGTAACATTTAAGTGTTCAAAGAACGCGCCGTTCGCAGTGAAATACTTTCTGCAAGTTTTTATCTACACAATTATATTGTTTGGACATTGTAAATTTTTATTCCTTTAAGTCTGTGTTAAACTTTATTTGCTATATCCATTTCTTTTACTTGATTCACTGACAAAGACTTCCTTACCTCCGTTGCCACTCGAAGTTCTGAATCTCTGTTCTTTTTCAAAAAATGATTCTTTTGCTCTATACCTGACATATTCTTAAAGTTTGTCCCATTACTTTAGAAGCATACTGCTTTCCGTCACTTTTGTATTCTAGGAATATTTAAAACCATTAAAAGGGCACGAATAGACTGTTTTCTGTGGTACTTTTAAATCATGCAGTTTTAACCCTTCCTTCTGAAAAATAACATGCCAACATAAGCATCAAATCGAAGAATGCTTGCTAAATTAAATCCGTATAAAATTTAAAGTAGCAAGTTAGTTTAAAAGACAAAAATCACTTGCAACTATTAAATATAATCATTAGTATATAAATAAGTACTTAGTTTTTTCATTTCATTTTTGCTGTTCCATGTATATAAATGGCGGAGATAACTGATATTTCCAAAATTTTGAGTATTATTTATTGTTTTATTGAATTATTTTTTAAATTTGTTTTCAAAAATTAAATGTAATATTATATAATCAGTTTATCGGTAAGTGCGCCAATGTAAAAAACTTAAATAAATTTCGACCCACTCTAAATTTATTCCCCATTCAGTAACTTGTTTCCATAGCGACAGCCGTTATTCGGACAGCTTGGAGGGAAGAGATCTCGCAGTGGATAGAGTGTATGTCAGTAGTTCTTTTCAATCTGACATGATGGAAATAGTAATAAATAGCACAAATAAATTGCGTCATCCAATTAAGAATTTAATTAAATACATATTTCAAGAATTTAATAATTACAAAAATAATTTTCCTTTTCATTAAACTTGCTTATTTATCTTGTTATGCCTCCATAAAAAGAAAATATTTCTGGTTGGAATATTTCGAATACGATTTTTTGCTTTTCAGTCTCCCCAGAAAAGAATTCACATTCATTTCTAGGTAAAAATAGAAATCTATATAAGATATTTCTGCTTTAGCGATTTATTTTTCTTTCAACCGGTTTAAGAATTACTTGTACCATTATATAAAAGCATGTCGTATTCTTGATTAGCAATCTAATTACATTTTAATCATTTAATTTTAAAATGATTTACATTTAATCATTTAAGCCAATGAAATGCAATTTCACTTCAGTCCCTTAAGTCCTTACACATGCGTGATTTTTAATTCTGATCTCAATATGGGAAGTTATACAATGAAAAAAATATCCCAAGTGTTTTATTATCTACTTTTTACTTCCGCTCAAAGATGTTATACAAAATAAAAATAGTTGTGCTATTTTTGAATTGTTATGCAGTGAAACATTTTCAAGAAGTGCCTATAAAAATCTTTTAATTGTATCCTGTATTTCCTTTTTCAATAACGGTTTTGTCACTTTTTTCTATCTCCTCTTGATTTGTTGATTGTGATGCTTCCGGTGATAACTTTGGGAATTATTATTCTCAGCAGTTTGTTTTTCGATTTCCTCATTTTTTTCAAAAACGTTTGTTTATATTTATTATAAAATTTTATTACTTGATCACAGATGAAGATGTTTATTCTTTATTTGCTACCTTTTTCAACTAGCTGGTCCACCGGGATTAATGTTCCCTAAAATTTCCAATTCAATACCTTATATAATATATTCTTTCGCAAAGTACTATTTTTAAGCTCCAAATTTTCATAATCATGTAACTCACATTATTATAGAAGCCTTACGCTGCTCTATTCACTGTATAGAGTATTTCTCTAACTTTCTCTCAATTTCTGTAAAATTTGAACTTTAAATTGAAGTATATTAAATTTTAATTGAAAACGAAAACCTTTTTTACTAAAGCCAAACACATTTTTAAAAACCATGAATAAGGAAAACAGCATCTTTCGTCATTTACGTCTTATCTTATGTGTACTACAAAATATATTTTTTATCAATTTATATATAATATCTCAAAAAATTAATCAAAAAATTTCTCTGATTTTTCATAAAATTCAACTTTAAATTTTATTTTCAAAAGGATATAGATGACAGAAATAATAATATTTTTTGCTTAATCAGTAAATATATTTCTGAAAAGATTATAAAATTTAAGTTTTCAAGAGTTTTTTTTTTTTTTTAATTTATAGAATTATATTTAGTGAAATATTCTTAATACTTGAACTTTTAACACTTTTAAATTTAAAAAAGTGTTTTTAACTTCTGCGAACAAATGTGACCGAGTTACAAAGTTTTGAATATTACTATTTTAGGACAATCAACAATTTTATAATTTTAGGTCAATAAGCCTTTGGAAAATTCCGCGCGCTGACAGCGTTTTCTTCTTTGAGACTGTTAATGGAATCGTCTAAAAATCACACGTATTTATGACATAGCAATATTCAAATTCAGACCGGAATAATTCACTCAGTTTTAGTGGCAGCATTTTATTTTTATCTAAAATGTTAGCGTCTCAAGAATATTTTTACTAAATATGACCCACAGGACCGAGAATCTGTATAAAAATATAAAATTCGTAATTCGTCAGAACACTTGTAACTCACTTGTATCACTCAGTTTGTATAAAATGATATTATTTTCTTAATATAGACCATTTATCCTATTATGTATACAAGTCTCGTACTAAATGCTTAGAAATTAAATATTGCAACCGGATTAGGATGAACATTCTGTATATAAATAAAGCATATTAGCTTAAATATTGCAGAATATTTGAATGAATAATGTAGATATTTTAAAAGTCATAGAAACTGTTGAAAATGTATTAATATTTTATTTTATTTATTTGTTTATTTTAGAATGGCAACGTTATTTAAGAAATATTTTTTGCTGTCTCATTTTGTAGATGGCAACTTGGAGATCAATCCCAAGATGGAATAAACAAAGTTTGAATTTTTTACCGGTGGGATATCGTTTTTCTATTTTAATATAAAAAGCGAAAGAAAACGGTGTTTTTTCTTAGGCAGCTTTAACATTTTTTGGCGTCCGCGACAGGACTTTCTCGAAACAAAATAAATCAAGATGTTTCAAGCAATAAAAGGTTTTAAAAAAGAAGATCTGAAATACGTTGCGTCTGAAATTGGAGAAGACGTATCAGAAAATATTACGATAGTTGGATTAAAAGATCTTATTTTAAAAAGTTGTGAATATAAGAATGATCCAGAATTCGTTCAAGAACTTTTAAGTAATGTTATTTCGGAAAGGAAATTAAAAGAAGAAACTGAAAAAGAAAATAAAAGATTGCAGCTTGAAGCTGAAAAGGAAGATAGAAGATTGCAGCTTGAAGCTGAAAAGGAAGATAGAAGATTGCAGCTTGAAGCTAAAAAGGAAGATAGAAGATTGCAGCTTGAAATTGAAAAAGAAATAGAATTGGCAAGAATACAATCTCAAAATAGAGGTGAGTCATTTTCTGCTAATTCTACTGCTGATTTAAATAATTATAAGAGAAAGTTTACACTGCCTAGATTAGAATTTAGACAATTTGGCGACGATATTAAAGATTGGCTCCCATTTTGGAGTCAATTTGAGCAAATACATAAAGATGAGGATATCGGACCAGAAGACAAATTTCAGTACCTAGTTCAAGCAACAATTTCTGGTTCTCGTGCTAGAGAGGTTGTTGAAAGTTTTCCGCCAACTGGCGCCAACTATCAAAAGGCTATTGATGGTTTAAAATCGCGTTTTGGTAGAGAAGATATTTTAGTGGAAGTATATGTGAGAGAATTATTAAAATTAATTATTTCTGTGCAAACAAAAGAAACATTTTCATTAACTTCTTTGTATGATAAGCTTGAATCATATTTACGAGCATTAGAAACATTAGGTGTAACCACAGATAAATGTGCATCCATTTTGTATCCTATGGTTGAATCGTGTTTCCCAGCTGAATTTTTAAAGGCTTGGAATCGTAGTAATATTTCCAGTATTAACTCTGACGCGAAAGGAAGATTGGATAATTTGATGCAATTTTTGAAAACGGAAGTTGAAGGAGAAGAAAGAATATGTTTGGCTGTAGCCGGTTTCGGTTTAGGAAAGGGCCAAGAATACAGACCTTTGAAAAAGAAACAATATAGCTCGGAGAATTTGAGAAATAAAGTACCTACAGCTATAGGTTTGTTAACGACTGCTGCAGATAAAGATGTAAAGAAATCTTGCGTTTTTTGCGGTGGTAAACATTCAAGTTCAGATTGCTTTACGGCTCAAAAAATGACTCTATCGGAAAGACAAAAAATAGTCAAGGAAAAAAGATGCTGCTTTGCATGTTTATCGCCAGTTCGCGCAGTTAAAAGATGCCGAGCAGTTTTAAAATGCCTGATATGTTCTAAAAAACATTTTCCTATAATGTGTGATGTGCTTGATTCGCAAAAGATGTCTGTAGAGAGAAAAGAAGATAAACCCGCACTAGATGTTAATATGGCTAATTTTAATAAACACAGCCCTAAGATATTTCTTCAAACTCTCAAAGCTAAAGTGGTATCGGATAATAAACAGAAAATTTTGAGGTTACTTTTTGATTCTGCATCACATAAATCTTACATTTTGAAAAGTGTAGCTGAAGAAATGAATTATACACCCGTTCGATGTGAAAAATTGGTACATTCTCTTTTTGGTGGCGTTATCACTAATGAATTTAAACATAATTGTTATAAAGTAAAATTGAGAAATTTGATAAGAAATTTCGGCTGTAATTTTGAAGTTCTGGATCAATCTATCATTTGTGACAATATTAGACCGGTTTTTAAAGGTCCCTGGATAAAAGAATTAGAGGAAAATCAGATTAATCTAACTGATATTAGCGATACTTGTGAAGGCATTGATATTCTAATTGGAGCTGACGTTATGGGGAAAATGTTAACTGGCAAAAGAAAAGTCTTATCTTCAGGTCTTGTCGCTGTAGAAACTTTCTTAGGATAGACCTTAATGGGTAAGGTACCACAGGAAGAATCTTCGGAAGAAAACCTGGCTTTAACAGTGCTGTCCTTATTTGTAAATGAAGCTGAAATCACAAATTTATGGAAATTAGATTCAATCGGAATCAATGATCCTGTTGAGAAAAAATCTAAGAACGAGATTGATCTTCGGACCAAGGAGCATTTTCTAGAAACGGTAACAATTAATAAAGATGGTCGATATGAGGTTTGTTTACCATGGTCTGATGATAAGTCACCTTTGCACGACAACTTGGATTTGGCGAGGAAAAGGCTCGACTACACTACCTCAAAACTTATAGCTATGAATATGTATGAGAAATATGAAAATATTCTTCTAAATTGGTTAGATGAAGACATAATAGATGAAGTTCCTACCAACGAAATGAACTCTTATGGTAATTATTTACCTCACCGTGCAGTGATAAAACTAAGCAGCAGCACTACTCCAATTCGTCCGGTGTTTGACGCTTCAGCGAGATTAGCAAATTATCCATCTTTCAATCAGTGCTTGGAATGTGGTCCTAATCTCATTGAGCTGATTCCAAATATTCTTCTTCGATTCAGAGAGGGACAGCTTGGCGTTATAGCTGACATCAGGAAAGCTTTTCTGCAAATTAGTATTCGTAAAGAGGATAGAGACTTCCTTCGGTTTTTGTGGTGGGAAAATAGAGAAGAAAAGAAATTGAGAGTTTTTCGTCACACAAGAGTTGTTTTTGGGGTAAAATGTAGCCCTTTTCTTTTAGCTTCAGTAATTGAGTACCATATTCAAAAATGTGAAGGATTTGAAAAATCTTTGAAGAAAAGACTTTTGGAGAGTTTCTACATTGATAATGTCGTTACTGGTGTCGACAGTAAAGACCAATTAGATCGATTCATTGACAATTCTAAAACCTTGATGGCAAAAGGTGGTTTTGATCTTAGAGAATGGGAATGGTCTGGCGACTGTGAAACTAATTCAAAGGAAGAAACTCGGGTATTAGGTCTTATTTGGAATAAGAAATTAGACACTTTGAAAATTAACATGAAATGGCTGGATGGCATTAATGTGGAAAAAGTAACTAAAAGGAGTATGTTATCTACAGTACATAAAGTATTTGATCCTTTTGGATTCACTGCACCAGTGATGCTCTGTCCAAAAATAATGCTACAAAAGGCATGGACATTAGGTACAAGTTGGGATGAAGAAGTAACTGGTGAGCTTCGTAAAGAATTTCTACAGTGGTTTCAAGAACTTAAGCATTTGTCTGACATACAGATTCCTAGGTGTGTTCAAGCATCTTCAAAAGATATAAGCAACTGCACTATTCATACGTTTGTTGATGGAAGCAAAGATGCATATGCTGCTGTTACATTCCTTAGAATAGAAAATAATGGTCGAATCGAGCTATTTCTACTTGCAGCGAAATCTCGAGTGGCTCCTTTAAGAGGCACAACTATCCCAAGAATGGAACTTCTTGCGGCGGTGATTGGAGCGAGGCTAGCGAATTCAGTTGTTGAAGCTCTTGGTTGGAAAAATGTTACGATATATTACTGGAGTGATTCTACAACAGTGCTTGCATGGATATTACGAGAAGAAAATTGGTCTGTCTTCGTTAGGAACAGAGTCCAAGAGATAAGGAAGTTGAGTAATCCTACATCATGGAGACATACCTGGTGATAAGAATCCGGCAGATTTACCTTCCAGGGGCTGCAAGGCAAAACATCTAGTCTCCCTAAGATGGGTGGAGGGTCCTCAATGGATGAAAAATGCTTTTGAATTTCAAAACATTATGGGTTCCACCAACCATGATTGGAATGAAGAAGAGATTAGAAAGGAAAAGTCTAAGACGACTTTTATATTATCAAATAATGAAGCCTGTGGTGTTGCAAACTGGTACTACAGATATTTTTCGAACTATGATAGAATAGTTCGTCTTGTTGCATGGATCCTCCGCTTCATGAACAACTGCAAAAATATAACTGAGAAGAAGCATGGTGAATTAACCGCTACAGAATTTCAGGAAGCAGAAATGAAGGTTTTATTTATGATACAGAATGAGTCTTTTCTCCCAGAAGAAGAAAAGAGATTAAAAACCCTACAAGTATTTAAAGACGATCTTGGCATCATCCGTTTGAAAACTAAAATTATTTATCGCAAGGACAGTGAAGATTTTCTTAAACTTATTGTTCTTCCTCCGAAGCATGAAGTGGTAAAGCGGTTAATCTATAATGCTCACGTTAAGAACTGTCATGCTGGAGTCCAGATACTATTGAATGCACTTAGAGAAAAGTACTGGATCCTAAATGGAAGAAAAGCGGTGAAACATGTGGTGGCCAATTGCATTACGTGTAAAAGATATAGCTCAAAGAACATAGAAGTTATAAGTCCCCCCCCTTCCAGAAAATAGAGTAAAGGATGCTGCGGTGTTTCAGATAACTGGCGTTGATATGGCTGGACCTTTATTCCTTAAAGACAAGAAGAGCTGGGTTCTAATTTTTACTTGTGCAGTGTACAGAGCAGTTCATTTCGAGCTTGTTACTGCTGCATCGACTGATGTTTTTTTAATGGCCTTTAGGAGATTTGTTTATCGCAGGGGAAGATGCACAACAATATACTGCGATAATGGCTCCAATTTTGTTGGAGCAGCCATCTATTTAAAACAACTGGATTGGAACCGTATCCAAAAATATGGAGCAATAAACTCTATTGACTGGAAGTTTAATCCTCCAACTGCTGCCTGGTGGGGCGGATGGTGGGAGAGATTAATTAGAATTTTAAAAGATCTTTTGAAGAAAGTGTTAGGACATGCACGTCTCAATTATGAGGAGATGATAACGGTTTTTGGCAGACTGCGAGCGTGTAATCAACTCAAGACCTCTAACTTACATTTGCGAAGAGGTAGCTATAAAACCAATTTCTCCATCGATGTTCATACAAGATGTGCATGAATGCAATCTTCCTGATATAGATGCTGTAGAGCAAAATTCTGTGAGCAATAGATTCAAATACAGACAAGCAGTGCTTAAAGACTTAAGAAATCGTTTCAGATCTGAGTATTTGGGTGCTCTCATACAGCGGAGAAATAAAAAATCAAGAAAATGTACAGTTACTGTTGGTGACATTGTTATGGTGGGAGCAGATAATAAAAAGAGACTTGTCTGGCCTTTAGGTCGTATCACAGAAATCATACCAGGTAAAGATGGACATGTACGACTTGTTCGAGTGCAAACTTCACAGCAGAATTTCCTGCGACCAATTCAAAGAATATATCCATTAGAGTTAACATCCTCTGATGACTTCTCCACTTCGATGACACCAGATGATTTGAATAAGTCAAATGACATCACCAAAACTTCTGACAGTACTTCTGGCAACGAGATGAAATTTAGTAGAGCCGGAAGAAGAATTAAATTGCCAGAGAGACTGAACTTGTGATTTATTTTGTTTTTGATTGGACATTTTCACATTAATTTTCATTTTTATATTTAAATATTAATTGAAAATTTGTAAAACGTTGCCATTTATTGAATCTCTTAACTGTGTTTAACTAATAGTATTATATTTTGATTATTATTTATAATCAAAAGGTGGGAGGATGTTGAAAATGTATTAATATTTTATTTTATTTATTTGTTTATTTTAGAATGGCAACGTTATTTAAGAAATATTTTTTGCTGTCTCATTTTGTAGATGGCAACTTGGAGATCAATCCCAAGATGGAATAAACAAAGTTTGAATTTTTTACCGGTGGGATATCGTTTTTCTATTTTAATATAAAAAGCAAAAGAAAACGGTGTTTTTTCTTAGGCAGCTTTAACAGTAACTTCTTTTTTTGCATTTATTTTTCTAGAAAATACAGTAATTCATATTTATATATTTTTATACATGCATGTACTAAAAATTACACGTCACTAGAGTTAGTTTTCTGTGAGAATTAACTTTATCTCTTAGTTCGAGCTTTTGTCAGCGTGATGGTAAAACGTGGATACAAGCTAATTTTTTCCAAGCACGCGTAATGTGCTCGTGCAGGTTAAACCGTATTTTTATTTTGCGTGAAATAAATTGTTGAAAAATATGTTTAAAATATCTTTTAAAAGCTGATTCAAAATTAGAAAATTTAAATGTTAAAAAGTGTTTTTTTAATTTTAAGATGATTAATTTAATTTTAAGAGATTTAATTTTAAGATTTTAAGTCCACAAATTATTTTTGGACTGTCATATTTTCAGAAATTATCGTAGAAAAATATCAAAATTTCGCTTAATTTTCATTTAAGTAAAATTCTGATTAAAAATTTTAAAAAAATCACTTTGAGGTGCATATTTTTACTTTTCAAAATATGTATTGCTAAATTTGGTCAAACCATCTCACACACACATACACTTACACAAACAAACATAAATACACATTCATTTCCATTATAAATAAAGTTTGACGAATATATATTGTCTATTCTAAAATATGAAACTTTCCGCTCTTTCACGCATGTGCCAGGAAGCGCTGATTTCACCAAAATAGGAATGAGATGAACGTTATTCAATAATACGCACAGTAAAACTGATTAAAAGTGGAAATAGATGAAGTAGCAATTTTAGATAATTCACAAAATTGAACTAATCACATATGTAATGAATATACACATTTCGAGTAAAAATAAAATAAGCATGCTCAAAATGACCAGCGACCAGAAGAATTGCAAGAAAACAGGGAGGAAAGACATGATTAGTTGCGGATTTGCGCTTACTCATTGCGCATTGCTAATCTGTGGAGTAAAATAGTTCAAAATTGATAGTCACATTATAAAAACATTATACTGTTCCCATTTAAAACAAAATGGCGCAATTAAAATCAAAATGAAAATTAGCATAAAAAAAACAACTCCAGATAAATCCTCTTTTCACTCATTGCGTACTCCCTCTCGGGTAAGGATTGCAATACCGGACCAAAATTTCAATACCGGTATTCGGTATTTTTTAGATCTTAATACCGGGATACTGGTTTTAATACCGGTATTAGAAATTTTAGAAAAAGAAAGAAAACACAGGTGTTTCTTTGTTTTATTTGCCAGTTTTATAAGAGAGTGTAAATATCACTAAAAATAATATGGAACAGTATATAAAGAATCACAAAAAAGTAAAGAAAAAACTTATTTATTTAAATCACAAAAAAAGTGTAAATATCACTATTCAGTCTGTGGTACTATTACATATTTTTGAAATGTGATCTTAAAAAACATGATGCATCAATTGTACTGACATTAAAGCTGAAAAGTAATTTTGTGTAAAAATGACCAGCTGTCGAAAACGCTCTTTTGGCATCTACGCTAGTTGGCGATACTGTTAGCAATACGCGATATACTTTTTCCAAGTATTTCCCTCTAAATCCCTCCTCTTCAAATAAATCGATTTCTCGTCGGATGGTTTTTGATATAGCTGATTTTTGTATTGTTTTTTGGTTCGTTGATTTTTTTTATTTATCGCTAATTCTAATTTTTGTTCAAGAGACAATTCCTTTTCACTATCGACATTAGTGTCATCATAATCTTCGATAACTGAACCAAATTCTTCTGAATGTGCATAGGTTTGTGGGTAAAAAAATTGTAAGAAAATTTACTATAAACTTAATCAGATTATTTTCTTTTCTTCTTTTACATTTTCATTTTTAAAATCATTATAATTATGTAAATACCATAAGACATTTTCTATTTCGGTATGCCTTTCTTTTGTGCGATTTTTCAATGTAATATATAATTCTTCAGATAGTGATGTGTGCTGTTCTCTCATGATTTCAACATGAAATTTATTGTTGCATTAGGTGTTAATAAATTAAAATCTCTCCGACATAATGCCTCAATAGTCAGTTTTATTTTAAGTAGAGCTGATATAGTTCTGGATATTAAGTCGAATTCACTGTCTGAAAAATTAATTTACAGGTTTAAGTCGATTATAGCTTTTTGGATTGGATTTCTAAACTTCAAAAATCGTTCTATCATTAGGAGTAAACTGTCCCAACGTGTCTTAGAATCTATTATTAACATATATTCTGTTTTATGTTCAGTTAGTATATATTTTTGTAATATGGCTTTTTTTGTAGGGGAAAGTTTAAATATCTTAACAATTTTTCGAACTTCATAAATTATAGGAAGCAATTCTTGATGGGTTAATATTTCATCCTCATTAGCAATATCAATTTCCACAATTACATTGTCAATATCACTCTCACTCTTACTCTCTTCAATGTCGGAATCCGAAGTTTCTATATCCACAATATTTGGATTCTTCTGTTCTTTATTTTTTTTGTATAATACATCTATTACTCCTAATTGAATTCCATGAGCATAGCACAATTACTGATTTGCACCAATCAACTTTCCAAATTTTTTCATAACTGTTGCTCCATTAGTCGTTATGGATACAATATCTTCTTTCAGGGATAATCCAAGTTTCGCTAATTTAGATTTAAGCAATTAATTCAGCCATTAATTAGCTAATTTATTTGGCCAGTTAGGGAGACATAAAAACAGAAACGTATACTATTTTGCTATGTTGGCGATCCCTGAACATATAGGGGGGACAATTCCAAAAATTTCTAGTAAATACCGAAAAACTGGTATTTAAACTTGTGAATACCGGTATTACGAAATTGTAAAATGGCTCAAAATACCGGTATTCGGTATCCCGGTATACCGGTATTGCAATCCCTACTCTCGGGGTAGTAGTATCATCCAAAAATGATATGCATGGAATTCTAAAACGGAGATTTACTTCATATTTCTTAGTAGCAATGATAGCGGTCGAATTTAAAAACTCTTCGTAAATGCGATATTTTTGTATGTATTGTGTTGCATCATAATAAATCTAAGAAATTTCATTGTGATTTTTATATAATGCATCTAAGAGGGATTTGGCCCATAATTTGAAACAAATTAACAGTTTACACGTCAAGTAGACATATCAAAAGGTAACATACCTAATTTTATTCATCTAGTACTTAATGTTTTTGAGTTAAAATATTCATCCTTATATAAACATACATAACACTAAAAATATTTTTTTATTAAACAGAAGGATCTACGATGACGAAATTCATTAAAATATGAAGTAATTTCTTTGACAATTACAGTACTTCCTATTGTATATATTCTTATCTGAAAAAAATAATAATTACATCATTTGATGGATAAAAACAAATATCTTTAAATGGAAAATCTTTTCAGTCAAAAAAAAAAATTCTTTTAATAGAAGTGATATTTTCACACAAAAAAAATTTAGAGTTTAATTTATCATGCGTTTTATTGGCGTAAGAGCCATATTTGGCTATACTGCTCACAAAAAAGTTCTTATGTAGGGATAGTATGTGGATACGTGGGTGGAGATGTAATATTCATTTCATTCTTTTCTGCCTGATGAAAATTTTTAACTCATTTAATTCTTTAAAAAAAAGACACTCATCTTCTTGATTGAGTGAAAGCAGACAAATAAAACTGTATTCGCTGGTGTGAAGAAATAAAAACGCAATTAAGTTTGATTAAAAAGACTCTTTCTCTTTTACCCTGTAATTCAAGACTTGATGTGACAACGCATAAAAATAAAAATACTCCCAATTTGGACAAATGTCATAGTTGAGGAAGATTTCATCACACTTATGAAAATGTTACATATTAGGTATCCTTTCAACAGTCAACGGAAAGTTAGAACGAAAGTGCTTTTTACTTCGCTCTTTTTGCAGCGAGGAAATGGCAACAATTTAGTTTCTCAATCCTTTTGTTATGGGTTTCCAAAGCATTGCGAGACACGCAATTGCAAGGTCATTCACCCTTCACGATTTTTATACGAAGTGAAAGGTCCTTGCAGCTAGATTTCTACGCATAAATTATTCAATAGCTCTAAAACAAACGGATTTCCCGTTATTGCTATTAGAGTTATGGTTCTTAAAAAATAATTAATGATTTATTAAGAATGTTTTTATTTAATTTACATTTGGAATAAAAAGAAATCATACTTTAAGTACTAACCTAAGTATCAAGTTTTATTGGTTACTTAATTATAAGTTTTGAAATTTTTATTGAAACTAATTTTCTATTTTGCCAAAATATTTAGAAATATTTTTTAATTCAATTTATTTCATTGTAAATTATTATAGAGGAACTTTACTAATACAAACATTTCTAACTAATCAATAATTCGAATAACTTTTCTGTCCCTTTGAATATTCTATTAACATTAACATAACTTTAAAATCTTAATCTTTATATATGTATATATATAAAGATTAAGTATAATTAATAATATTTATATATATATGTATATATATATTGTTTATTCACGTATTTGAAAACCTTCTGTGCTTTTTCTCATGCTTCAGGATGCGTTTATTTAATCAAAATAGGTTGAAAGGGAAGATAAAAGGAGAGGTTTGCATTTAACAATTGGTGAACTCGGATTATCCGTGGGCTTGGGAGGCGTAAAAACTTCGGATAACTTGTAATATAGTCGGAAAATGCACTAATTAATAATAAAACACTTTAGAGCAATTTTTATTTACTGTAAGGAGTATAAGCGTTTCATTTGATAAATAAATGGAAGTTTTCGGTTTTAAAATTTGGTAATTCGCTTTTTACATAATAATAATAATTTTTTATGTAAAACACTTGCTTTGTTACAGGATTTTTTGATAAAATTTTATATTAACAACAGTAGATCATCACGGTCACATTAATTATATTATATAAAATATTTTTCCTGCTACTTCTGTAAGCCTTTATAGCAATTGAAAATCATATAATCAATCGATACTCAATTTTGAATTAAAGTAATACGGTAAGACAGACGATTTCTGAATATATATTTCGCTTAAAATTTGATAAAAATCTAGAAATCTGGTGTAAAAACTAAATTTTCTCTGTTTAGATCAAAACATTTTTGAGTTATTTTGCTCACAGAATGATAGACATAATGCCAAAAATGTGTTTTCTGGCCTAGGGATATCTTAAACATAGAGATTCGACAAAGAGTTCGAATTTTTTAGAGATTACAATACTTTCTTTACATAGGAGAGAGTAAAAAATTCGAATTATTTACAAATGCAATACAAAAAAATCGTTCGAAGTCGCGAAGTTCATTGCACTTTAAAATCTGCCATTTGAAAATTATGTTACTTGTTATTTAATATACTGTTTGTTACTATTTCAAAAACGTCGAAAAATACGGATGTAGCCAAATCCATGTGTTTTTTCAGAATACATCCTTATCTTATAAATACAACATAACAAACAGTAAAAATATTACTCAAAAATTTACGCTTTAAAATAAAGAACAGATAAACCTTTGAATTATTTTTGAAAAGATGTTGATATAAACAACAATGCCTAAGAAAACAAAAAACTATTTTAACCACAGCTGACCTTGAAAGAACCTCACGAATATGCACCTAAAAAGAACCGTGAGTCCTTAGCGAACGCTACGACGTAATCAGCAAGTTTAAACAGCGGTTCGGAAGAAAGAAAGAAAACAGATCAGAAAATGCAAAATAGCTTCGGCAGCGAGGCCTGTTCAACATCGATGCCCAAACACCAAGCTTATTACATCACGGGCATGCCTTTGAAACGACAATTCAAATAAATCCTTGCTGAACGACTTTGCTCGCGGGTCATCGAAAGCAGCAGAGCACGTTCTGATCGCATTTTTAGCCCGTCTGAGCAGACAATGGATTTCGGCCTTCGCTTGTTTCGGGTAAAGGACGTGATGCTTTCGAAAGAAGTACTGACAAGATGGAGTGATGTCTGTCCGTCTTTTGTAGACACGCATTTCCTTTTAGGAGAGAGTTTTTTCCTCTCCCTAACTTGTTATAAATGTCATGGAGTGTCGTTTGGCATCTGGTTTATATATACTGATATTAGACATCGGCATAGTGTAAAAGTAACGATAAAAGAAAGCTCCTAATGAACGTATCCCATTTATTAATAAAGCATTCTCGACAGAAAAAATAATTATGTCACTAATGACAGTAGTAGATTATAATATAATAAGAAACTGTTATTCGTTGTCTGGTTTTGTTGAAACTGATAGTAGTCATCGTTATATAAAAGTTTCCAAAAAAAAAAAAAAAAAAAAAAAAAAAACCCAACGGGATTGGTCCCACCAAAACTTTCTTACATATTCTCAAATAAACTTTTCGTGCCAGAAAACGCTTTGCATGAGCATTGGCGTACGATAGTAACGAAATATCAAATTTGACATGAGTTTAGCATTTTTCCCAAATTTGGCGTATCATCGTTGGCGAGTTATTTGGTGATTAATCTCTGGCATACGGTAATAGTATCCAAAAATCGAATTTGTCTTTCAGACATGTTTTTCTCAACCGATTGAAGCAAAAATTTGTCATAAAACTGCACTTGTAGTCACAAAGTCTAATACCAAATTCGATATATTTAAGTCATTGGGTTTTTGAATCATTTATATGTTTCTGAAAATACAGATCAACAGAGAATCAACCTGTAGTTGAATTTGGCTCAAAATTTGATAGGCATCAACTCTATAGATGTTAAATCTATGAACCTAATTTTATCTATCTGGCATTTTTTTGTTTTGTACTTATCGTGTCAACTTATATTCGAACAGACAAACGGACTTCCTCTGAACTGATTTTACTCAAAATTTGATAGAATTCTGAAAACGTGGTGTGAAGATCGCACACCGAATTTTAACGACTAATTCAAAGTGTTTTTGAGTTATTTTTGTTACAGACAGACGGATATTTCCTAAAAAGGAGCTTTTTAAATTGATGGAGATCAAAAGAGGGGAGATTTGTCGAAATATCGATTTTTTAATGGTTACTTTACTTTCTTTATGCTATGGGTACCAGAAAGTGATAAAAACTCACTATGCTATTATTGATAATAATTTGTAAAACAGTAAATGAAGCAGTTTCTTTCATGAAGTTAATCAAAGAACAATGAACCCACTTCATTTCTCTTGAAGCAAGCACTAATTACAAAGTCATAAATTAAAACTAATTTAAGTATCAGTTATTGAAATTTAATTCGTATCGAAGTAAGAAAAAATAACAATCAATAAAGAATAATAACTTCATTATTCATTAATTTGTTCTTATAAAAGTAAATGAGGGTTTCTTTTGTATGTGTGTATCTGAGATGTCTAGACAAATTTATTGCACCTAAAGCCATAAAATTTGTCACCCAAAAAGTCCCAATAGAGACTTTATATTTCGAAACTCTAATTTTAAAATTTAAACTACAAAATTTGATAATTATATTTTGTATTGTTTTTCGTGATTTTTCGTCCATATTTGCCCATGATAACGATACTAACAACTGTTGGGGGGAAAGACAGAGCACCATTGAAGAAGACGAACTATTGTTTTTTTCTAAAGGAACTTTTTTGCACTTTTAATGTAATTAACTGCATTCTGATAATTTTTAAAAAACAGTCAGAAAATTCTTCAGAATCAAAACTAAACATTCTGCATCCAAAATTCTAATTCCATTTTTTTTTTAATTTTAAGGTTATTGTTCAAACAGTTCTCTGTAATTAAAAGAAGAATGATCAACAGATTTTCTTCATTGATTATTTTTTCATTGAGTTTTAATTAATTATTTTTCCAGAAGAAATCAAACGATTTTTTTTCGCTGACTCGCTGTAGAAATCCAAATTAGTAAATCAAGTTTAATGAATTTTTTCTATAATTTAATCGGCTGCAGGAAATTGTTTATAATTTCGTTGTCGCTTTCTTTTTTTTAACGAGTCATTATTTTTTTTTATCATCTGTAGTTCATCAAACGATATCTTTGTCAGGATGAAAAATAAACGTGCAAAATCAGTATTATTTTTTTAATTTCGTTTTCATGGCTTTATTTTATGTTCTTGGATTTCGATTTCGCTGACATTCGTGGCGCAAAATTGTGTGAGTTCTGCTTGTATTATTAAATTTCATTATGTAATTACTATCAAACATTTTTCTTTTATTTTTTTGTGATTATAACATTATTTGTATTTGCGCATTAAAGAGAGAATTGCATAATCTGTTTCATAGATACTTTTTCTTATTAAAAGAGAACTGTTTATGGGTATCTTTTTGTTTTATGAAACTTTTAAATATTGATGATCTATAAAAGTTCATGTAAAACAGATGGCGGATGACACACCGGTGTTTATTAAAAGCTGTACGATTGTTATAAAGCTTGCAATTGTAAATTGTACAGAATTTACGAAGTTGATCCAAGTACGAGTGCCCAACCTATTCACACTTCTTTTCCATAAGTTACAGTGGCATCGTGTTTCTTTTTAGGTCTGGAAAGTTATAAGATAGAGACACGATTCAGACAATTCGCTACATATATGGGTATCGGGCATCTTAAATTCAACGAAAGTCAAATAGTAAGAATGATGAATTATGGAATCCGACTCAGGTATTGTCCTCGTTGTCTAACAGAGTTTGAAATTGCGAGATCTTCTCTAAAATAACCTCCATGTCTCTTCTAAAATGGCATTAGATTCTCCATATGTGTTATAAGAACATATGATCCACAACAAGGGATTTTGTATATGTCTAGCATACTGTTTTAGCGAGCATTCATTTTTCCTGTTATTTGGGTAAAGTACTGATGGGCGTTGTTTCATTTTTTATTTCGAATAAAATATTGGCATGATAAGAATGATTTTTTTTTTCGTTCTTAAAAAACACATATATTTTCTTGGTGGGCATTTGTCCAACACATTATTTTTTTTAGTGTGGAAAGGCGGCAAAGAGCACAATTTATTATATGATGTCTATAACTTTTTTACTCATCAAATTTTAAAACTTAAGTAATATATTTCGCGCCGAAAATAAAATCCTTATAAAAAAAAGATAGGGTCATTTTGAAAGATTTATGACATGAAGTCTAAGAAAAGCAATGACTTTCATAATATAATCTGTAGCTAAAAGATTCCAATGAAAAGAAAGTGAAGCAATTTTTTTGAGTTTTTTGACAGTTACTTAGATAGGTATAATAGAATCAGGATTTTTTGATAAAATAATTAAGAACACTTTTATTTCATCTCTTTTGGAAGGAACTACTTTCAGATAATATAAATTTTAAAAGAAAAAAACTTATTAAAAGTTTCAATTTATTTTTTTCATTAATAACTTCACATGGCGATTAAAAGAATGAGAATTAAAAGAATTGTTTCACTTTATTTTTAAGTATTTTTTTGGATTGAAGATTCGCTTTCAAGCTAAACAAAGCGCTTTACAGACAAATCTTATCATTTTTGAATTCAAGGTCAAGTGATATGAATGACTTTTAAGATGATATCCTGACTTTGTATTTACCATACCACATTATTTTATGTGCTGTAGTTCCGCAATAACCAAGGATTGAGGAACTACAGCACATAAAACTTTTTTCGGACATAAATACAATCACTGATTTCTTTAATATTTTTCCGTAGTTTTTTAATCAGTCAAGAATTTAATGAAATTTGTATGATAGCATTTTCTAATCTTCAGGGCAACCGCAAATCTCATTTATTATAAATATCTGAAGCGAAAACTTTTGGACTGCATTTATATCCAGTTTTTATTTCCTTCTCCTGCGCAAGGGCACTAAAAATTTACATTTTTCTCATTTATGCTGTTTAAAAAAATGACAAATGAGCCATTATAGAAATGTTAGAAACGGCGCTTAGAAAGATTTTTAGAAAAAAATTGTGAGCCTCAAAATTGGAAATAAGTTTTAAAAAATATTAATAAATAAGGATTAATTTTAAACATATTATATAGCAAATATTTCTTGTGAATTTTAATTGAAAGTTATGCTTCGTGATTTAAAAAAAAAATGTTTTAGCTGCAATCCCATGGCCCACAAGAAAAACAAAATGATGAAATCAATTATTTTGAATTTCAGCTTTTAATTAAAATTAATCAAATTTCAGTAATTGGTCGGTCGATAATTCTTTATCAAAAATACTTCATACCAAATCAAAAATCTTATTAAAATTTTTAACTAATTATTAAATATTAAAAAAATAATTTCAGAAAAAAAAACACATGTGAAATTATACAGAAAAAGATCACTCCGTAGTGTGATATTATAAATTATAGCACCTTTCTTTACAACGCACAACTTGTCACTACATAGAGGACGTTTAGCTGTTGAGAAAGGATTTCATATACACTGACATTCAGGTATATAAGGAATATTCAGAAACAGCAGGTCTCGCATCATAATCCATTGATCCCGAAATAAGACTCTAACAGGAAGCTATTGTCGCTCGTCTTTCAGGAAAATCATAGTTTTTTTTAATTGGATGAAATCGCTTTATCTATTTCTGTTTGAAAACTGTTGGATAAAATCAACCGATTTCTTTAGTTTTAATTTAGAAAAATCAGCGTTAAATTTTAATTAACATTATTTACATTGTCGCTGTACTGAGTTAAGCAGGGTTCACATGAGGCCAACTCTTGCGCGCAGTAAAACGTCACGCCTACTTCAGAAAAATCATGTGACCACAACGGGACGATGGCAAACAGTCGTTCCGATGAGGCAACCATTTGCCATTGTCCCGTTGGAATCACATGATGCTCCTGGCGTAGGCTTGGCCTTTCATTGCGTGCAATAGTTGGCCTCGTGTGAACGCTCCTTTAAGCAGAAATGGGAACAATCAGTTTGCATTTTCTTAAAAATATTTCTTTATATTCGTTTATTAATAGCAATAATTAAACATAATATACATTTACGATTAGTTCCCTTGATTGGATTGAATATAATGAATTTGTCGATTCAAAGAGATGTTTCTACATTGAGATATCTGTCGATGAAAAAATATCAGTTTCAATAGCATTCGCTATAATACTTGATATCTGATCTATAAAACTATCAGAGATCTATAAAACAAAATAAATTGCCATTGTAAAAATAATATAATTTAAAAGATTTTCAATTATACAAATTTTATTTTTATTTTTATTTCAGAGTCCCGTATAAACAAGCATAGCGAATATAAATGACGCTTTGGCGTAATATGATTTCTTCTTATTAAATTGTATAAATGATTTAGAAGAGTAAAATGGCATCCGAGACATGATATAATTTTTTCACCTAAACTCATAAATGATATCTCAACAATAACCATATAAGAATGAAGCCTAGAACACTTTATGTACCCCATGCATTACGCCATTGCGGATAAGTACTCAAAGATTCTACCCCTACTCGAAAAAATTACAAATGATACAATTTCAGTTGTATTTAATTTTTTTTTTTTTTTTTTTTACTAAAATATAGGTCAGTAGTGTTAAAAAAATATTTAGTGAATTTCTTTTTTATTTATAACTGATGGTTTACTAATCTGAATATTTATATCAAAGATTTATCTCTTCATGTTTTGTATTGTAGTTTGTAGGAACTATAACATAGGAAAGTTTGTTAGATTATATTCGAAATGATCTGTTGATCATTATTAAATAAATATTTTTAATATTAGTGTTTCATTTTTAAAACTTTCTAATATTTTAGCTATAAATTATACTTGTAATTTTAAATTACATGAGGTATTAAATAGGAATCCACATCATCAGGTTCTAAAAGATATTTATCACAAATTTGATAACTACAGGCCCATTGGTTTATCCTATAATATGCAGTAACACATTATTATTTTTATAATTATCATTGTTATTAGAGGTTACTTTTGGTTAGATATAGCACAAAAACTAAATTTTCGGTTTAAATTTAAATGTTGAATAGTGTCGTTTTGGCAAAAGAGCTTCATTCCGTTAGGTTAAAGTTATTTTATAGAAACCTATTACTTTATAAATTCGATATTTCGTGAAATATTACATATTAAATAGAATTTTCCTATAAAAGAGTAGACCATTTAGCTGACTTTTATTGAAAAATAGTTGTGCATGAAGTTAAATAGTGACTAATACAGCAGAGAAATGAACTCTTCTGTAGAAGGCTAGGTAAGTTACAATAAAAGAGATACTATTTGTAAACACCTCAGAAAATGCTGCCGGAAGTTTACGAACAGCGCCAGCCATGCGTTTCCTATTTAATTCACTGCAGTTTCCTGTCTATATTATTAGCCAATAAACTCTTTTCGAAAGATGAGTCATGCTGCACGCCTCAACAGTTGGCGGAAATCGGTCAGCTTTGGCGAGAGGATTACTATATTTGGCGTTCGATCGCGTCTGAAATTATTTACTAATATTTTTATTCTTGTTTGTTTAGGATAGGACCTCTATAACATCAGAAATGAGTTTTTTTTTTTTTTTTAAATAGTCATGAAGTATTTTTAAGCTCGCGAAGAACTAATATGATAATTTATACACCTGTTTTTTTTTATTTTGTTTTTTTTAGTTTTCATTTGAAATTTAGAATGACTCCAAATCGGTTTTTAATAATGAATAAATAATAAAACGTTTCTCTCAAATAAAATGTTTTAAAGTATTTTTACTTTTTTTTTAAAGCTTAATTTTCGTCATACGTGTGCAATAATTTGCAGTAGTTTCAGAATTTTTTTTCCTTATTTTGCGTTCTTATAGTAAAAAGATGTTAATTTTTACTTAAACACCCAATTTCAAATAAAATCTGTCGTGTGTGCGAGCTCGATGCTTATTAAATCTTTTCTGGATTGAAAATCAAAATCTCAAACTGGTATGGCATAGAAATTTAAAAAGTAGGTTGCTGATTTAAACAACTACGGTGCAAAAGCAAGAGTTCTATTGGATGGACACTACAAAAGCCTGATGTGGTTTCGCTCCATTAAATTAATATGAAAAGTAAAAGTTAAATACAGCCTGAAAGAATAGTGTTTATAAGTATTCTTTTAAGCTTAGTATTTATATAAGAAGAAAATTTATAAAAAAATATTTTAAAAAGTTTTTAAAAACAAACTTTTATCTGTGCATTAAGAAATATATTTTTTATTTTAAATAATTATTAATTTTTAGTATTTAATTTATATTTCATTATGATAAATATTATAGAATCTCTAATTAATATTTTCCTCAAATTTCCGACCAGACGACCCGCATATATTGAATAGGAATTTTATTTAATTAATTAAAAAACCGACATTTTTTTTTTGAAAACATTAAAATAATGTATAGTCATCTAGAAATATTGCTGTACAAAATTTCCCAATTTTAGCAAACCAGGAAGTAAGCGGAAAAAAAAATAGTCTATAAAAAAGAGCATTAAGGATTTTGGGAGGTAATTTTTTGTGTAGTTGAAAAAAATCAATTGTTTAGCTGGAAGATTGTGTCAAATATTTTTCTTGTAATTTTCGTTGCAACGAGCGCGCGTGCGCGCGTGTGTGCGAGTGCCTTTCAACAAATATCACCATCGAAGAGAATTTGGCATTTTTTTTTTATTATTATTTTGCTTTGGTTTTGTCATGTTTTAAATTCCAATTATTGCTATAATGTTACTTAAAAAGTGTAAAAGAATGGTATATCCTTTTATTATGAATGTATGAAATAAAAATTTTTAAATACATTAAAAAAATAAGAATTCTTCATCAAACTAATTATTTGAAAACCTTTTCAAAGGTGAGAACTTGATATAATTCTCGGTTGAAAAATAGTAGAAAATTTAAGGATATGTATCTGCTTGAAAATTTACAACCTATATTAAAAATGTCAAAAAATTCCCACTGCTACTTTTCGTTTTTACTTTGCACGCTGAACAATACTGGATTAATAAATTGACAAAACGGTAATTGCCTAAGAGATCCCCAACATTAGGTTCCGCGCTCGCGAAATTATTTGCAATATTTTGAAAATTATTTATCTTTGTGCTTTCATTTAATTGCAAAGTCGTGCATTCAAACTTAAATTAAATTAAAATCACATTTTTTTAAACTAATTTGGTATATATTATTCTAATTACATTTATAATTAATTAGTATTTGTAAGTTTTATATTAATTTACTTTATAATTCTAAAAAAAATGTGGTGCTTTTTCAATTCCTACTATTAGCTCACACTCTCTCTATATATATCTTGTTCAAATTTTCAATCGTTAATAAAATACTTTTTATTCATCCACTCAAGTTCAAATACATTTTTTTAAACTTGTAGTGGATGACACTTGATGTTAATACAGTTTTTTTTAAATATTAATTCAGAAATTAAATTTAATTAATGGCAATAATGGTGTGCACAGAATCGAGCCAATATCAATGCAATTCCCCGCCAAACGCAGCTACAGTACCGCCGAACGAAGAATGCTATCATTAATACTATCATGAGCATCAACAGTACAAAAGATGTAAGGTAGCACTGTAGATTATGCAATAATATATCTAGGATGAAAACTCTTCGCAGCAGGTCAAGCATATGTCGCCCTGAGTTGTGTGAAATCATTAGATGGATTATTCATTGAAGAACTGGACTGCTCGAAACTCACTGGAAAGATTCCTTGCAATAATGAAGCATTACAAGAGATGGATAGAATGAGAAATTATAGACCACCATCAGCTTCATAAATTAGGAACGAAAACAAATAGAAAGCGAATAAATAATAACAAACAAAAATAATACTCCAACACCATATATAGAAAGGAAAATGAACAATTGCAAGGAAATTCGCTTTCTCTTTTGCCACTTAATATTGTGATTCTGTCATAATCTATACATATTTATATTAATTGTAATTATTTAATAAAAAGTAACTAAAATAAAATTTTTCTTTGTTGACCTAAGCAAAAATTGACTTCATTTTTTTTTAATATTACTTGTTTAATTAAAAAAAAAGACCAATCTTATTATTAAATATTATTTTAATTGTGTTGCCACTTTTTTACTATTTTGTTTGAATTAATTTTTGCTATAATTCAGCTATGCCCTTTTTTTATATGCAATATACTCAAACCAATTTTTTAGAAAGTGATCTGTAACCAAGCATTTTTTATTTCAATATGTCCGATTTTCAAAATTTATTATTTAAAACTACTGATATTTAGAATAAATTAAAATCGATAAAAAAAATATTCATCTTTCTAAGTTTAGATTGGAAAAGAGGCCCCGAAATTTGTAGTGCTTAAAGATTCCCTAAAAGGCTTAATACCCCCTTTATACTAAATCGAACAAATCGACTAAAAGCTTAAATGTTTATAAATGTCACTGTGCAAGTTATTTCGTAAAGTCAATTCATAAGATTCTGCGCGGTAAATACATATTAATTTTTTTTTAAATTTATCTCCTTGAATAAATTTTCATAAGGCTTTTAGTTCTTTTTTTGTTCTACTTTTTCAGTCAGTTTATCATAAATAAAACTTTCCTATTCTTTTTTCTGTATAAATGAAGACATGCTTTAAATGTCCATCAAACTAAAGAACTATGATACGAGATTAATTTTGATGCTGAAACTACAATGTATGAAGAATCAATTATGTCAGTCTCTGTTATTACATTTTTTCTGAAGGAAATACGACGACATTTTATCAATAACATCTACAAAAGTACTTTTCAAGTCATTTACCTTTTCCTTATCGTACATTCTGTAATAGCGTGTTCTATTGGCTTCCGTGAATCAACACCAGTAAGTCAACGAAGATTTTTATCAGAGAAATATTCCGGCATTAAGAAATAAAACCCATCGAATCCGCTTTATGAAGGAAGGTAAAAGGTAAACTTATTTTATTATGAAACAATTAATTTTCTAAAATACGCATTTCCACTTTATGTTTTCTTAACATTTTATAGTGGAAAAATAAAAATATTTTTTTTTTGTTCTTTTGGATTAGTAAATAATATGAAGGAAATTATAGAAAAAAATTATATCCTGATCTAAACCATATTTCTGTTTCTTGAAGTTGGACCAAAAAGAAAATCGTGTAAAAAGTATACAAAAGTATAGATTTTTTTAAAAATACGTTTATCTGTAAAATTATGTACATTAGATTTAATTAAAAGCCTTGGCCGACCAACTGGCTCGTCTGGAATATTAGTTATATTTTATGCAAAATTTAATATTCACAATCATAATTTGATGCTGTCTTATGTTAAAACAGTGTTATTTTAATAGTTTTACATTTTTTATTTATTTATTTTGCTTATTGCATGCATGAACATTCCTAATGGAATTGAGTCCCACGATATCATAATTCCATAAACAAAACGTGTTTCTGAATCTATTTCAAACTGCACTTGCCTTTGATGGCAATGTAATGTCTCTTTCTGATTCCTCATGTAAACTGTCATGTCAAAAAATTTATAAACGAAATCTTTCTTCATGGCTTACAACAATAAAAAAAAATCACACAATTAGATATCTCATGAAGCAATAAAAACAATTTGAATTTCATTGCAACTATTAAATCTATTACTGAAAATTATGCTTTATAATATATTTTTTTAAAAAATTGTCAAAATTCAGAAAAAAAAATTGCATGGTAGTTAAATCACTATCTTTAGAAAGACATTTGGTGCCATAATTTTTTGACAGATTATATCTTAAGACAATTTTATAAATTTTAAAATTGCGTAAAAATCAGTTTTGCTCAATAATATTTAAGGAAGTTATCGCAGAAAAGCATCAAAATCTCGATTAATTTTTAATTAATTTAAATTCAAAGTAAGATATTAAAAACTTTTTCCACCCTCCAAAGTATATTTATGCCTTATTTAGTAGCTCTAGATCAAATTGACTGACCTGAGTAGTGCCAATACACACATTTTCCTATATTGTTAGACTAAAAAGAAAACGAATTGTTTGTCAATCCTGAACGTTTCAGATATAGAGAGAATGGGCAAGAGAGAGATCAAATCGGAATATCTAGCGATAGCCGAACTATCCAAGATAAAATTAACGTAGTTACACATGGTTTACACTGGAAATGGAAATTTTTTTCAAACCAAACGACACTTCAACGTCAAATAGCAGATGCGTTTATTATTTTTCTTACGTTTTTTACTTAAAATGGCATGAGAACAATAAAATACAATTCTACTTTTTTTTAATCCTAAAAAAAAAAAAATGAAAAGAAAAAGAAAATAAAAATGATCGAAGAGAACTTCACTTCTTTCTTGTTACGTTAGTAAAAAATTCGGCTAAAAAATCCTTCAAATACTAACTTTTTAGAAATTAAATTTGGTTAATCTTTCAAATTTTATTCATAAAATATAAATCATTTATTCATCTGTAGAATAATCAACAATCTGGAACATTTATTTATTCAAATTAAAGAATTCCTTAACCCGTACTATCCCAATCATTCTGGAATATCTGCACAAAATAACTGGAACTTGATAAAATTTTATAGCTGCCTGGTGGGGATATATCTTAAGCAACAATACCGTACTATTGTTTTAGCTCCGGAACAAACTGAGTCATGGGATCGCAAGAAAATTAAATAGTTATCATTAATGAATATTCGAACACAAGTCTACAACATTTATTTGTCTGTTTGGCCTCATTAGTAATGTTGCAACTAAGAGCCAATCCACAATGTATATTTTAAGATGTCTTTTAGCTGTCTTCCCTAAGATATTGTCGAAAAATTATTTGTTACCTTCTAAGCTTAGTGGTAGTAGAATTTATTAGGATTTGTCCAATTTCTGATAGGAAATCCCATATTTCGGTAATCCAACCAGAAGAAGTGGTCTCCTTCGAAATTTCAGGCATATAAAAATTTTGAATCCACCAGCCAAAAATTGTGTTTTCCCATATTCTTGTCCCAGTCCCGTGCTTGAGAGTTTTGTAATTTAGTAAAGAAAATCGAAAGTGTAATTTGGCCGCCTTCCTCCCTTTTCCACTGATTAGAACCTTAAGCTCCATTCACATGACCTGTTGCTTTTACAGATATGTTCGTAAATCTGCCATCTGACCATTGTAGAACAACTCTCACCCGTGAACCACAAATGAGGGTAAAAAGGGCAAAATGCGCCAGACTCAAGGCGCGCACGAGCCATGGGAACGGAGCTTTAAATCAGACACAAAGATAATAACATATCACATTTTATTTGCTTAAGTTTTTATGTTTTTGAGCTATCGCATCTACATGCTTGTGAAGGAACAGAATAACAGTCAAACCTTTAACGTATATAGTTCAAAATGTGATACAGTTTCACACTTTTGATGCTAAGCATGTGTATCAAATTTTATTCGTCTAGATCTTTGTATTTTGTAGTTACTATATTCACTTGTATTCGGACAGCCAGATAAACATATTTACTGAGAATGCTATCATTCAAAATTTAATGAAAATCTATAACTTTGGTGAAAAGATTCTGTGCCAAATTTCATCTGTCTAACTCAAAACATTTTTGGGTTATCATATTTACAAACAATCAGAGCAATAAAGTGACGCATGTAATACCAAAAATGTACTTTTTTTTAAACACGGGGGTGATGTAAACGTAGGAGATTCGTTAAAATTCGAATATTTTCTAATCGTT
Organism: Argiope bruennichi; assembly: GCF_947563725.1. Classification (NCBI taxonomy): domain Eukaryota; kingdom Metazoa; phylum Arthropoda; class Arachnida; order Araneae; family Araneidae; genus Argiope; species Argiope bruennichi. Next base: position 44,170,269 of record NC_079153.1, on the reverse strand, counting down.
AATTCGAATATTTTGACGATTATATATCTAAGAGAAATAAAAGAAAATTATGGTTTCTGTCCGCTTAACTACTTCCATTTTTAGGAATTACATTTTTTTTTTTTTTTTTTGCTACTAATTTTTTGTAGGATTGAAAAACATTGGCCCCTCCTTACTTAAGATACAGACCTCGAGAACAATAAATACTGTAATTTTGACCCATTTGACGTCGAAAAAAATGCAGTGTCAGGTGTTTTGTCTGAAGCATTGCGGTTTTCTTTATACGTTTTCATCCAATATTAATTTTAAGGAAAGCTCATCGGCCTTGAAAACGTCGTGATTCATTGGGAAAACCCAATTTCGCGGTACTTTGACTAACGGATCTTTCTTTATAAATAACGAAGCCAGGTGAAGTCTTGAATAAAAGAATTAGAATCTACTATCACTTCTTTTTTCCAATTCTCGAAGAAATGTAAGCAAAAATAAGAAAGAAAATAATTTTGAATCTAAATGCTTTATTTATAGGAAATCGGTATTCTTTATATTCATCAGGAATCAGTATAGATTTTGAGAGAATGGAGGAATTGTGGGCATTCTATCCTAACATAAGTAAAAATTATTGTCTTATATGTGAGTTATGTTCAAAATCTCTTCCTAAACACCTGGATCGAATTCAACCATACTTTACATATTTATCAAATGACAAACAAAAAAAATACCATCAATTTTCCAAAATGCGCATCAAATATTCAAATAATTAGAAATTAAACGAAATTTTGTCGCTTTTCTGTAGTAACTTCCAAGAAAATTACCCCACAAGCAATATTTTTATCCATCTGAAAATTCAGTATTTTATTTTTATTTTCCTGAAATTGTTACTTCATTTTTTTTATCAGTTTCTAAAAATTTAAGAATATTCGAACAGATTTAAATAACTTTGTAGTAAGAAAATTGATTAATATTCTATTGCTAAGTTAGAATAAGACTTTGAATTATTTTACACTTATTTTTCCCGACTTTTCTGCGTTATTTTTTACAACATTTTTTATTAAACATCAAATACAGTTTGCACAATACTTGTAACAATATCATCTGCTATTGAAGAACAAAAATGCAAACGTAAGAAACTATTGCCAGATTACATTTGCAAAATTTAGAAAAAACATTAAAAGAAAAATTTATGAGCAAACGATTAATAATTTATATCGGTGATAATTATTGTTTTGACTTATTGGTGTAAGGAAAATTAAATATCAACAGTTTTTAAATACTTTCTGGTTCAATTGGTTTTTCAGTTTATAGAAAAAAATCTTTAAAAACATAAAAGTATTTTATGTATTACAATGCTTTAAACAAAAAAATAAAAAATAACATCAAAAACATGAAGTTATTTTAAGTCTGATCAACGCCGGATGGATCAGTTATTCTGAAACAAAGTAGAATAGAAAGATCAAATTTATCTAGCCGTACTTCTTGTCCAATAGTAATAAAATCCATTGAGACGTTAAAAAAAAGTAAGCACATTCTGCATTTCCTTTCAGTGTTTTTAAATATGTTATAAATACTAAATGTTTGATCACAGAAATGTTCTCAAATATGCATTTGAACACAAAATTTTATTTTCTATGAATTTAGTCGACTTTCCATGCTTTGCAACGAAGCATATTTTTGTTTACGCAAACAAAAGACCTATTATTACTTTCTGCATACGAAATACACAAAGAGAAAGTAATGTAATTTTTTAAAAAAAAAAAATCGAACTCGAGATTTTGTCGAGTTTTAATGTTTTAGATCTCCTTGAGCACGGAGCACATTTTTAGACTTATGTGAACAAGATAATTTAAAACTGCCTAGAGCTAGGAAAACGAAATTTTGTATATAGATTTGATATCATATTTGTAGATTTTTCTCAATTGTTGAACAAAAGTTCCTTTGTCCCATTCACAGAAAATTTGTCTGTCCGGGCTGTCCCATCTCAAGGAAACAGGATAACTACAAAATGTAAAGAACTAGATAAATGAAAGTTAGTAAACAAGTATCATTTAAAATGTAGATGCTCATTTAATTTTGAACATATCAAAGAATTACTCGCCAATCGATTGATACATTCGTATGTTGGTAACCCCAATAAATAAAAAACGCAATGAAATAACTGAATAAATGAAATTTGGTATTTTATCTTGTGACTACTATTCTAGTTCTATATTAAATTTTGGTTTTAATTGGTCAGAATGAAAGGCATTAAAATTCGAAATTCGATTTTCGGGAACTTGCGTATTTGACGAGAGATTAATCGCCAAACGTCTCATTACAGTAAAAATGCTATATTTACACCAAACATCTAAATTTTGTAACTATTATTTTCAAAGAATTCGCAGCTTTATCCAAGATACGTACATAATTTTGTTCGACGAAGGAAAATAACGCTTTTATTAAAAAGTATGCGAGAAAATTTTGAGGAGACCAAATAATTTGGCAATATAATGAGGCAAAATAATTTGGAAGAACGTACTGCACACTGCCAATGCCGACCGGCCGAAATCAGTATGTTTATAAGCAACGCAGCGTCATCAAAATGTCCTCATGACCAAAATTGTTTTTTATTTAAGCAGTCTTTAAAAAAATCAAATATATTAAACAGCTCGAATTTTTGAAACATGCTTTTGTTGACAAAAACAAAGCATTCATTTTTATAAGCTATTTTAAACAGCAAATGCTTAAGAAAACAAAACACAGAAAACGGTAAAGCGTTGTTAAAATGCAAGGTCTAGGATAACATGACCATCAGACTATCATTATTCCGTCTTAATTACTTCCTGATGTCCATTAGCGCTCCCACGATTTTTGAGTCATGGTAACACGAGTGATAACGATCAATCATTTCAAACTTGCTAATTACTTTGAATAAGTGTCACTGGATGTGGAATATTTTATCTCTGAAGTGGATTATTGTGTGAGTATGTATGGGTGTACGAGTGTGTGTAAGGGGGGATGGGTTATTAAATGCGATAAAAACATATTTATTAGTTTTATTTTTCTTGAGAAATCTTACTATCGAACACCATTTAGTGATATGAGTGATATGTAGAATTATAGATCAGATTGACCGCTTCGAATTGTTATCATTGGTGATAAAATTGATTAGTAGTGAAAGGAATAATTGTAAATATAATTATAGTTAAAGGAAATATATTGATTAGTAGTGAAAGGAATAATTGTAAATATAATTATAGTGAAACGAAATATATTGATTAGGAATAATTGTAAATATAATTGACCAGCTGGAATGGTCTCCTAATGCTTTCTCACATTTTCTAATAAACTTGTCATGCCAGGGAACGCCTTACATAGCCATTTTGGCGTGCATTTAGAATTTTTACTGATTCTATCGTGTCATCCTTGGCGAGTTATTTGGCGATTAATCGTTGGCATGCGGTTAATAGTATCCGAAAATTGAATTTGTGTTTTAGACACGTTTTTCTCAACCGGATGAAACAAAAATTTAACACGTAACTGCACTTGTAGTCACAAAATTTGATATATTTAAGTCATTAAGTTTATGAATAAACGCGTTTACATGTTTCTGAAAGTAAAGACTATCAGACATTCAACCTTTAGCTGGATTTGGTTCGAAATCTGACAGGTGTCTACTCTATAGATGTTAAATCTCTGTACTGAATTATATCAATCTAGCTCTCTTCTTTTCTAATTATCATATTAACTTACATTGGGGCAGCCGGAAATATAAGTTAACACTATAATTACATAACCTGAAAAATACTTTAAAAACCCCGAGTACAAAAAGGACTTTTTTAGAAAATGCCCGTTTGTCTGTCTGTGACAAAAGTAACTTAAGAATGCTTTCCGCTAGACTGATGAAATTTGGTATAAGTCTTTAGAAGAAATGTATAGATTTATATCAACTTTTCAGCGAAATATATTCAGAGGAAGTCTGTCTGTCTCGATATTCGAATATAAGTTAACAAGTTAAGTAAAACGAAGAGAGCTAGAAAGATAAAATTCAGTACACACATTTAACATCCTTAGAATAGATATCTACCAAATTTTGAGCCAAATCCAAAAAGGGGTTGACCGTCTGTCGGTCTGTACTTTCAGAAACATCTAATTGCGATAGCTCAAAAAAGCAGTGACTTAAATATATCAAATCTGATATGTGATTTTGTGAATACAAGTGCAGTTTTGTGACAAATTTTTGCTTTAATCGGGCGATAAGAACGCGTCTAAACCACAAATTCGATTTCCCCCAGGAATTAATCGAAAAAAATCTCACCAAGAAAGATTCAGTCAAAATTCTAAATTCACGCCAAAGATTAATATTTCGTAACTATTGCACGCCAATGCCATGCAAGGTCTTTACTGGAATAACATCTTTATTAAAGAGTATGCGAGAAAGTTTTGGAAAAACCACTCCCGGTTTTTTTTTAATTATTTTTTTTTTATTCTACAGAGTTGCTGGGAGGGCCGCATTAAGCTTGTCCATAAATATCACGCAACTCTTTCCTTAAAGATCAGTTACTGAAGTGAATAAATAGATATTGAATAACATATTGTATATTTCAGTGTTTGATTCAAATATAAACATTACAGTCAAGATTACAGTTAAAATCAATTTGATTATCTCATTATTACTATAGTTACTGAGATACTTTTTTTTAGTTAATATAGATAATTATGTCATCATTTGTGTACCTTTGATCTTTCATTGTAATAAGAATTTAATACACTATCAGCGGCTTAATGCCAAACAATTCTATCTGCAAAACTTTTTTTTTTGACACTGCGATGTGTGCAGTTGTAAAACAAAAGATTCTATTATATCAAACAGATGAAACTTCAGTTTAGTTACCTATCGGATTCTCTTTTAATAAAAGAATACTGTCACTATAGTTTGATATTAGGAATTCGCCATTTTCTAACCACATCAATATATAATCTTAAAAATAATTTTTGCAAACTTTATTGTTTCATATTAAACGGATAATTATAACTCAGATTTTTTTTTTTTTTTTTTACGACAGCAAAAGAAATATATATGTTACCTTTAAAGTATGAAATCCGTTATTTTATAGAATACCTAGTTATTCCATGAAATAACTGATCGTGTCCGTTAAAGTGTAAAACTCTCTTGTATTTCATGGTTTAACTAGTTATTTCATAGAATAACGATCTGCAGCCATTTAAAGTGTAAAATAATCTACATATCATATATCTCTCACGACAAATACATTTACCTTCCACCCCTACTGCATTTATGTTTTTGTTTGTTTGTTTTAGAAATAAAAAATGGTTTATTTTTAGAAATAATGTTCTTTGTAATTCCAAGTGTCATTTTAGTAATCCTTGTTGTAACAAATGATTTTATGGTACGTTTCCATAAATACCATTTATACGCTGCATAAATTAGATAAATTGCTTCTTTTCCATTTTAATTGTCTATCATTAGTTTAATTTCATTTTAGATAAATTGTTTATTTTACACTTTAACTGTCACTCATTAGTTAATTTATAGAATACCTAGTTATTTCATAGAATAACTAGTTAAAGTGTCAAATGAATAACATATTACACACTTTAACGGACACGATCAGTTATTTCATGGAATAACTAGGTATTCTATGAAATAACTGCATTATATACTTTAACAGTAACATATATATAATATTCGTTGGTCTCAATTTTTCCGATTATTCTTCTAATTAGACAATTGTATAATTAACGAATTTAAAAGAACTTAACAGCATTAAAAGCGTCACTACTACAAGAAGGGGAAAAAATAATTTCAAACAAAAGTTGCACTAAAAAAACAACAGCGAAATTTCGGCAAACACTCAGTTTGAAACGTGTTTCAAAATGTTATAGTTCTCGAAACTTTTCTCCACACTCCAAATCTAAATTTAACTTCTATAAACATTTTTCTCTCTTAATAGTTTCGAGGAAGTGTGTACGCAAGCTTGCTTAACTCATACGAATAACGTGTCACGCTTCCTTCAGGATAAATTCTTATTTTTCTTTTAAGAAAGAAAAAAGTCTGTTTTGAAACTTGACTAAACGAGTACGTTTTCAAAGTAAATCATAAGTTAATGAGTTTAAATCATAAGTTAATGAGTTTAATGAGTTATAGCATTAAGTTCGCATGCGAAGTTTAAAGAATATAACTTTAAAATCAAGAGAAAAAATTACGTTTTAACTAGATTTAGCTGTCTCCTAAAACCTTTCTCGCATACTCTTTAAAAAATGTGCATGATATTGGCATACAATAGTTACAAGATATTTATTTTTGTCGTGAATTTAGCTTTTTTACTGAATCTATCATGCCATTCTTGGCGAGTTATTTGGCAATTAATCCATGACATATGGTCAATAGCATTCGAAAATCAAATTTGAACTTTAGACACGATTTTCTCAACCGATTGAAACAAAAATTGGACAGTCAGTCAACTTGCTGTTCGATTTGGCTCATAATTTGAGAGATGTCTACTCAAATAATTTTACCTAATCTTATGTATTTAACTCTCTTCATGTTATAGCAATCTCGTTAATTTGTATTCGAAAGCTGGACAGGCGGACTTCGTTTGAACAGATTTTGCTCAAAATTTGAAATAAATCTGGACATTCTGTGTAAAGACCGTATTCCAAATTTCAACCATCTAGCTCAAAGCGTTTTTGAGTTATCTTTGTCGCAGGCAGGCAGACAGAGAGGCGGACATTTTTCAAAATTGCGTTTTTAGAACTCAGGGAGATCTAAAACGTGGAAATTGTCAACATCACGAATTCAAATTTTTTTGGGGATTTTTTTACTTTCTCTATACTACGTATATGTGAAAGTAAAAAGCAATTAAATATAATTTTGTTAAACCTTAAAAAGATACTTTCCATTGGCGTTTAAAAAGTTGGTGTTATTACTTTTTAATGGCCTAATAATAAAAAAAACCCTGTAATTTAAGAATTTATATTTCGTATTAATTATCTGCAAGAGGTAAAAATAAAAGACTTGAAATTATTCAAGTTGTTTTTTGACAAAGGAAAATTTTTGCGGAGTCTTTTTCATTAATTTATGAAAGAAGTGAATGATAAGTTTTCAAAATTGGTTTGTAATGATTTCGAATAAGAATTGAAGTTATGCCAAATTTTTGTTAGCAGTTATTAGACACAAAAACAATTCGATTTCAAGATATTTTCCGAAAACATGAAATGTCTGATGAAACAAAATTAGTTTTAAAAACACGAACGACAAACATCCTCGATTCCTCAAAATGGTCTATTTATTCATGGATATACAGTCTCTGCCATTTCAAATTGATAGTATAAGGAAAATAAACTGTGTGGCATTGCATCATATTAAAGGGAAACTTGAAGTGAAGTTTAATTATATTAACGTCCCGTTGTAAAGCAAAACTAGGGCTATTTTAGGACGGACCCTGTAATTTCGAATCGAGCCGAGACCTTACCATCAGGCCACCGCAGCCCGCAACTTGAAGTGAAAGAAATAATTTCCTAAGGCTATTTCTGATTCAAGATACTATTTAATATTCCATTTTAAGAGGCTATGGGATCTTTAATAGTTAAAGCAGACTTCTAAAATTGGTCCACTGCGACTCTCCCTAACGTAAAAAGAATTCTTAGATATATTTTTTTACCACGGTTTAATAAGACATTTTACCTTATAATTATGATTTTTTAAGTTAGGGAAATAATTTTCATTAATTTAAATATATACGAAAAAAAAACTGTTCCGTATAAATTGTAAAAGGTAGAATTTTTCTGCGCGCAAATATCTTCAGAAAATAAGTAACTTATATTAAAATTGTTACTAATGTTGTTTACTCTCAAAGGTAATTGGTAATCATGCAAAGTGATAAATATTTTAATATATTTACAGGAATTATTTATTTTGCTTTTTATGTTGTTAAAACATGATAATGCTTTAAAAAATCATTTTTAGCATACTAGTAAGTACTAGTAGTACTGGAAAAAAGTATCCCTAGTGCAATTTCAAAACTAAGCAAAATTTAATAATCTATATTTTTGCTCGAAATAAGCAGAAAATCCCATCAAACAGTTGTATGATAGTATAATACCTAGAAATACTTTAAAAGAAAATTATCATTCATTAATTATAATCAAAAATTACTAGACTAATGCATCTACAGAAATCTAAAACCAGACTCGTTTAAAATATAGTTTAGATGCAGTTTCTTAAACTCACTATGACATTTTATACGATATATTTTATTTAAATAAAGAAATCTTATCTTTAAGTAAATATTTTCCGGATATTCTCATATTCATGACGCCTACGTTGAAATAATAAGCATTTTACACAGACTGAATTTTAAGCAACCACCCACGGACTTTTTTAATCTGGAATGTAGGTTAGGTTCCATGTTCTTTACCATGATAGTCTGTCGAATTTTGATAGAAAGAGCTCTTTTATCGTAATTGATTGGCATTTAATTGATTCCGTCACATGTTTCATCAGCGAGAATTCTGAATTCTGATTAAATTTTGAAACTTTAAATAAACATTCCTAACTGACATTTTATTATTTTTATCTGAAATTTAATTTTAGATTTAAATATTTAATTTATTTTTCTTATTCATTATAAAACATAATTTTGTTTATATAGTCATTACAAAGTAAAATTTTGTATTTATATAAATTTTCTTCATCATTACAAAGCAAGGTTTTTTTTATGCATGAATATTCTTCGTCATTACAAAGCAATAATTGCAATAAATGTTAAATTAGATTTCTTGGGATTTTGCTGTTAATATGACTATTCTTCATCTTAAAAAAAGGCGTTCTTTGTTTTATATGATAGTTCTTCATTGCAAAGCAAGATTTTGTTTTCAAATGACTGCTTTTACTCATTATAAAACATAATTTTGTTTATATAGGATTGTACTTCGTCATTACAAGCAAAGTATTGTTTTTATATAAATGTTCTTTGACATTACAAAGCAAGTTTTTGTTTATATATGACTGTTCTTCGTCATTACAAAGCAAAGTTTATTTTTGTATGGATATTCTACGTCATTACAAAGCAAGGTCATGCTTTTTTATATATATAATTGCTTGCTTTTAATAAATTTTTGGAATTAGTTTTAAGTGAGTTTTACAATAATTTTCTTTATTGTTTTAATTATTGACTTCCTACTCATTGCGACTATATTAAATTCAAATTTTTCAGCATATATTATCGCTGCTTTACAATTAAGAAAACATTTTTAAAAGTAAAATCATTTCATCAAGAGACAATGCCTCGGAATAAAGATTCAAATTCTTTTTATTTTATTTTAAATTAAATTTTTAAAATAAAATCATGTCTTTAAGTTACAAAGCCTCGGAATAGAGATTCAAATCCCTTTTATTTTATTTTATTTTTAAGTAAATTTTAAAAATAAAATCATTTTATCAAGAGACAATGCCTCGGAATAAACATTCAAATCCCTTTTATTTTATTTTCATTTTTAAGTAAATTTTAAAAATAAAAACATGTCATCAAGTTACAATACCTCGGAATAGAAATTCAAATTCCTTTTATTTTAAAAATAAGTTTTTTTAAAAAAAGTAAAACCATGTCATCAAGTTACAATGTCTCTTGGCAAAGATTTTTACTTTAATTTTTAAGTAAATTTTAAAAATAAAATCATGTTATCAAAATACAATGTCTCGGAATAGAGATTCAAATCTCTTTTATTTTATTTTATTTTTACTATGTCTTAAATAATCCCTACCATGGAAAACTTCTACAAAAATCTTGGCTAAATGCAAATAATTTAATTATATAGAATATGTCATTACATTTATTTTGTTTTCTAATTCATTGCACTTGAATATTTCATAAAAACATTCAATTCAAGAAATCTGAAACCTTTCGCATGTCTCCTCTAAATTAGACAAAAGGTCCCAAAGAATCGAAAAGAAGGCTCAGGAAATAAAAGGCTAGTCGTAAAGCTAAAGCAATCTCACTTGAGCGAAGGCCAGTCGTGTGAGAAATATCAGCACTCGAAGATTCGTCGGTAAGTGGAGAGATATGTGACTAAGAAAACGGAAGGAGATTCGAGAGCACTTGAAAAAAAGACCGCTGAAAGGTCACACATTTTCACAGTGATTATGATACATAATGCAGAAGTGACATTTTCACTTCCTTATTGTTTTTATTTTCTCTTATACGGAATACACAAAGAGTAAGTATTGTGGTCGACAAAAAATTCGACCTTCAGATTTTGATGAACCTCCACGTTTTTTAAGTCCGAAAAGATATTTTTGTAAATACATTTGTTTGTCTCAAATTATGATAACTTGAAAATGCAATGAGCTGGAACGATGAAATTCGGTGTACGATTTTAATGCCAAATGTATAGATTTTTGAGAAATTTTAAGAAAAAAATCTGTCAATGCGAAAACTGTCTGTTTTTTCACATACATCACACCTCCCGAGTATCTAGCTCGCGACTATCCAGCTTCCGTATTATAAGGGCCTAATTTCCTTTTTATCGTTATTAAATGTAAAAGACAAGGTATTGTATTGGCAGCATTGCCAAGACATTGGAACCGAGCGTCTGCTACGATGCTCCTATGTGTCGTGTACAAAATACAAGTTGTGACAGGAAAAGAGCAGCGTTCTGCTCATTGTTATTGCTTCGTCAATGTGTAACGGAATTCAGTTGTTGCCACTGTTCCTGATTATAACTACAAAGTACATATAATATTCGTAAATTGTTCTTGGGATGTGCTTCATGCTTTTTTATGTATACCACAGAAATTATGTTAAATTACAGAATTTACAGAATTACAGATTACAGAATTTATGTTAAAAAGTGAATAGTTTATATCCTTTAACTTACTTTTTCTCTAATAAATTCTTGAAATGTGCATTGCAGTATATAAACATATATAAATTTCTAGTACAGAGCCTTCTCGACAAGTTACTGGCAACTGCTTTTCAGATTCATTGGACCGCGGCCACATGACTTGAGTTAAATGGAGAGCCTAGTACTCAATAAGAAATGAGGAAATGCGTATTATAGCAATGAGTTTTGGTACAAAAACTTTGTCTTCTGGTATTGGTGGGCAAAGAAATGAATTCAGAGAACTCCGGCTTATCCAGCTTACCCTTCTGCCACATTAAGCCGGGTATTCAGGAGTGTACTATATATGCATATGAACATGATAAACACAAAATACAACGAACTTGATGGATGAAATTTGGTACGGTGTTTTATCAACAGACTTGTATATTTATGTAAAGTTTTGGACTACATCCATGAAAAGTAGATTGTTTGTCGATCTGTCCTTTCATTATATTGAATTCAATAATTAACAAAATGGAACAAACTATATAAATGAAATCGAGCATACACTCTTGACATCAAAATTATAGAGGGCTACTGACAGAAAGGCGCAGCAACTAGGTCTATAAAAAATATATTATTAGCCTTGTTTTCAAATAAGGTTGTAAAAGAAACAAATTCTATTAATTATGAAATTTAAATACATTATTGAAACTTTTCATGTGCAATTGGTCAAATTTTTATCTATTTCATTATGTTTACTTATTTATGGCAAATTTTATAAACGAGGTTCTTCATAAATAAAATTATTCGCACTCAAGAGCCATAATAATTAAGAAATAAAAATAAAAATGTTCATTTTCACCAATTTACTAAAATTAAAAAAATACCTAAAATAAATCATTGATGTTAAATTTAAAATGCATTGAAATATGAAACTAACTATTTGTTGTAAAAGATAATTAATTCTCAAACGACTTATTTAATAAAAAGTATTATTTCCTTCTTAAGCTACGATAAGGTACTAAATGAATTTAAAGTTTATAAATATTAGATTTTCTTCTTTTGTATAATTTTAATTATGAAGTAATTTCACTTTGAAAGGAATTTTTAATATTTATTAAGTGTACTTGCATTATTTAGAAGATTGCCAAAGCTTCTAAGATTAATAATTAGTCCAACATTTTGTAAGATAATGGCAATTCTCTTTATTCTTGAGGTTAATGTATCTGACATTATTAATTTATGTTTTCATTTATGCAATATAATTCATTTAAACTGGAAATTTCTCACCATTTAATAATTGTGATTTCGATAATTATCATCAGAACCATTTGTATTTTAATGGCTAAAAATTAGTCATTAATATACTATATCTAATTTTTCCAAGAATTAACTTTATTTAGATATTTAAAAATTCATGGGTGTTAAAGATGCGAATTGAGGATTAATCCTCTGGCTGTGTAATTCTTTAAAATCACTATTTAGATACAATGTTTGCAAATAAGTTCAAATATTTTTCAAAGAAAATGAACTGATGCTATATATTACTCGATAATAATATAATATAATATAATAAAAAATCTGTAATCTTAAAAATAAACACTCGTAAACTTCGAAAAACGCGGGATGCAACTGAAAATAGACTGATTGCCAACCCACGGATATCGCGGGATACGAAGCTGGAAGGTTAAAGATCAGCAAGAATCCCAAATAAATAATTTTATTCCTCTCTTTTTTTATCACAAAATAATCACCTGCTTCGAAACTTACCATATTTTATTTCGATTCCGTACGAGAGCTGCGTGGCTGGCATTGGACAAAAATATCTCTCTGCGACATTAGTCAATACTCTTGTCTAATAAGCGAAGATAAATATAGCGACTTAATAAAGACAAATCATATAAACAATGTGTGTTTTTTAGTTGTATTAACGTCCCTTTTTAAAACAACTTGAGGGCTATTTTGGGACGAACCTCGTATTTTTGAACCGTGGTCAGATGACGAGGACGACACTTGAGCTGTCCTCTCCCCTCTCCAAAACGATGTTTGACAAAGATATATCTTCTAGGCTCTTAAATGGGAATATAAGAGGTGGGTGGACGTGGAAATAAAAACGTGACATCGGACGACATATATCACTAAAAAGATCACTTTTTTTTTTTTCATTTAATATTTTGAGATGATTATTCTGAGATTTATTCTTCTATTTTAAGGCAGACTGAATGAGAATGGAATAAATTTTTAAATAATTTTTTTACCTTTTTTTAAAAAAATAATAATAGTATGTAAAGCAATTATGAGCAGTAAAAATAGTGTTGTGGAAAAAGATGCTGTTGATATAATTTAACAATTATTCCGATATTTCTACTTTCATTTGCAAAACGAATTTTTCCTTCAGAATACAGTTTTATTTAAGTATTCTGTTAAGTTTTATTAATTGATTCAATTTGAAAAGATTTTATAACTAAAAACTTAAACTTTATTTGATATGTCATTGAATTTTTTAATCTATTTGACAATAAATAACTAATAATGATGAAGATTAGTTTATGAAACTTATAAATTTCATTTAAATACGAAACATTCTCCTAAAACCAGTTTTTTTCCTTTTTTAAAAAAAATATTAAGAACTCTAATCTGATTTCCAAATATTATTTTTCAAACTTTTAAAAAATATATTGGATTCAATTAATTAATTTAATATTTAACACAAAATTGTTCTTTCGTATTCTATTCTTATTTTTTTTAATCTTTGTAATGTTTGAAATATCCATTATTGTAATTATTTTCATAGATTTAATTCACAGGGGAAAAAAGTACCGAATTCTTTAAATATATTTTCTGCAATAACAAAGTATCTCGGTTTCTGTAAAAACTAACCTCAGGACATATCTTTCTAACCAAGCATTTAAAATCAATAATTATTTTAATTTTTTTGCTATCAATCACTGAACTCTAATTTGAAAAAAAAAATAAACATTGATTCTTTTAAAAATATGCTTTTTCCATTCTTCAATTCCACATAATTATATTTTTAGAATTAAAATCCAAGGGCTATATTTTGTATTTTATTAAAGATATTTTCTAAAATATGATTTATAAAAAATATCTCTTTATTTGAAATTCAGTTTCTAGCTTATGAGTTGTAAATTTGATTTGTATCTCATATACATGAATTAAATCCATTAAACATATGTACCATACTTGGTAAATATGAGTGAATTAAAAATATAGTTCAAATATATTCAGGAAGATTACATTTTAGATCAAAAATGATAAAATAAAATAAATATCACTATTTAAAAATCCAAATATCTAAATTCTTAAAAAAATATCAAAATTATTTTTTAGTTTTATTTTAAGTCAGCTATTAAAAAAATATGTCGAAATATATTCTAATTCATTTAATTCTTTAAAAAAATCAGAATATTTATGAATATGCGCAAATATATTTGAATAATAATTATTAAATTGCTTTTTAAATGGAATGCTATGAAATCTAGTTCTTTTAATTTATAACTCAAAAGTATATTAATGTAATTTTTTTCTTTAAAATCCAAAATAACATAACGTCTAGACTGTTTTCATAACGTCTAGTAAATAACATAACGTCTAGTCTAGACATGTTTTCACCTCGCGACCTGAAGCTATATACGGAAAGAAAATTTAATTCTAAATTATACTTGTATATGAATGAATTAATATACGTTTCAGAAAGATATCTTTATGATTGCATTCTGCTGGTAATTTTTAAAGCATCAATTAAACTTCTAAAGTCTGATAGTTAGTTGTAATAGTTGAAATCAAAGAATCCCAGCGCCCTTTTAATTTCGAAGAACTCCAAAATTCGCACATATACTTACACTTATATACATTTTTATAACGAATCAGGTATATATTCTAAGAAGTCATGATCAAAATAAAAGTACATTCATCCTGCTGCGTCATTTTTTTTTTTTTTTTTTTGCATTCATAATCAGTATTTAAAAATATTCTATGTGTTCTCTAAGATCTATAAAAATTACTCTTTAAAAAAAGTCTTCCATTCAGAGTAAAGGTTTGTAGGACTTATGTATCATTATACTATTTAAAAAAATTCCAAGTAAGGAATAAAATTTTGACAAAATTATATATTGTTCTACCATTTAAACAATCTTCCATTCAGAGCAAAAAATTATGTGTTTATAATTGCTCAACTTATTAAAAAACCGTCAATTCAGAGCAACAATTTTTCTCAATTATGTATTGCCATACAACTCAGAGCAGAAATTTATTCATAATTTTTGAAAGAGAATAAAATATTTTTCATACTATTCTATTAATCATGTAAATGTACTAATGCAATGAATATTTAGTGCATAATTTTAAATATTTGCATTAATTCAACTGCTTAGCGAATTTAAAACAGAATGCATTTTTTGTGATTTTTTAAAAAATGCTTTTAAACAATGGTTTTTAGAAAGAAATAAAGACTTCTTTACTATAAACTGAAATAAAGCTCTAGAAAATATAAAATCTTTTTTATAAAGTTGTGAAATATTTAAAGATTCACAATCTGGAATTGAGATTACTGAAACAATACAAATACAGTAGCAAGAAAATATATAGCTGAGAGAGAGTGGCAACATTTTTTTGTTTCGACAAGATAAAATATTTTCATCAATAGTCCCATTATTTATAATTAAGTTCTTTTACTATTAAAATAACTTTTTAATTTCCTGTTAAAATAATTTCATTTTTTTTTCAATAATAACAATAATTTCGACGTTAAACATTATTTTTATATTCTTTTAAATTTAATACATATTCTGAAGGGGGAAAAAAGGAATAGTATCTAGATTGTTAATTTCTGTATCCTTTGAAAAGACTTTTAATATAACTATTAATATTTAAAGTATGCTTGTTTATTTTGAGAACAAATAAAAGTAGCAGAACTTCTTGAAAACATAAAATTCTTTCATTTTAGTAAAAATAAAAATAAATTAATATGAAAAATTTGATTTATTTATGTTGACTTCCCATTCTGACAAAACAAGGGAGCTTAAGAAACGGACTTTGTAATTTTTAACCGTGACCAGATGACGAGAACAACATCAGAGCATGAGTCTCTACTTCCATATCTTGCCAAGAAGAGATATGGAAGTAGAGATTTGATACCTCGAAAGCAGATTTTACATGCGGTAATCCCACATGCATTAAAGATGTTAAAGATATCATGTTTTAAACCTGAAATACTACCTTCCGCCTCCTTTCCTCCTTAAGGATGATACTATCACAAAGCCTCTATGGTCACATATAAATGGAATCAATCGCAGTGGAGATCTACTTCCAACAATTTTATTCTTAGAACTTACTTGTGTTCATAAATTTAAAGATTTATTCATTCTACAAATATGCACAGTGAATTCTGTATATGTATCATGAAATTTATTTCCAAAAAAATTTGTCATCTAATCCAAAATATAAACAGGCTTTAAATTCTCCATATCTTTTTTTATATTCATACTTAACTCAGACAAAACGTGTACGTAATGGAAGTTCTCAGTTAGAAACAGTAATTACACCGGCTTTCAAAAAAAAAAAAAAATGTTCAATGCACTGCCTTACATGCACACACACACACACACACACAAAACAAAAAAAAAAGTGTGAAAATACCAAAACTTTCTAAGCGTCTTTCACTTGCGCGCGAAAACAGTTCATAGTTATAGAATAACACGCAGTTGTAAAAGGAATTGTTTTATTCCTCCGAAATTATCTTATACAGGAAACAACTACACTTATCTTACTTACTACTTATCTATTACAAACTTAAAAACATCATTAACAAAGCACAACCTTGCTCATTTGCTGTAATGAAACCACACAAGAAATAAAAATAAAACGCATAGTTAAATTGAATGGAAGAAGCCAATCATCAAACCTGAAAAAGAAAAAAGTTGAAATCTGTTATCGCAAATGTCAAGTTATCATGTAACAATATTAATTTTTTAAGGTACGTGATATCAATCTGACAGAAAAATATCGTGTTCTCACATGACTCCTATTTCGCAATCAAAAAAATCGTAATCATTTAGAAAAGCGATGGTTTTTGACCATCTCAAAATCAATAGAGTTCTAAAATTTTTTTCTTGAGGCCAGAATTTTTGTGTGTATGTGTGTGCGTGTGAAAGTCCTGTTTAAACCGGTTTTAAACAATTACGTGACTATCGGATTACACATGCGTCGATATTTAGAAAACGATATATATATATATATATATATATATATATATATATATATATATATATATATATATATATATATATATATATATATATATATATATATATATTTCATCTCAAAATCGTTCCAGGACCAAAACTTTATCACAAAGTCAGATTTTTTTTTTTTTTTTTTTGAAAAAATTTGATTTAAACTGGTTTGGAATGATTACGTGACTATTGTATTGTAAAATCGTCAACTTTTAGGAAAGCGGTTTTTTTCCCCCATCTCAAAATCGCTCCAATTCCAAAACATTTTTTCTAGCTAAAAAAATTGAAAATTAAAAATATATACATATTATTATTATTATATTTATATAAATTTTGATATCTACCCTCGCAGTTTTGCATTCATTCTCAGTTTCTTCTCTGTGCTTCTTCGGGCGATAATTTCTTATGACTTTGTCCTTTATTGGCCAGATAGGAGAATTGGGTACATGGCGGACATTCACACCAAGTTGTAACTTTTCGGTAGCGATAATTCGCTAAATGTACCAACCATCTTTATCATTTTCTAATAAGATAAAAGTGAAAAATTGATGCCTCAAAAGCGGTAAATCGCTAATTTTCTGCCCGTGCCTTTTGAAGGTTCAAAAAGCTCAAACCAAAACAACACCATGTTCTCAGATGATGGTAAAAAAAAATATAGAGAGAAAACGATAAAAAAAATTTGCATTAATAATTTCTTTTTATATACTTCATATTTGAGAAAATAAAAATTTTTTAGAATGCTTTACAGGGAGACCATTGTACCTAAATCTGCAAATATGGCTTATAGTTTCTTTTAAGTTGTAAATGCTCACAAAAAAAAAGGCTTTTCAAAATTTTAACTGTTTTCCTAAATAACTTTGGAGTATATTAGCGCACAAAAACCGTTTTTACATCACTTTAAACTCCGAAAGAATTATTTTTAGTTTTATAAATTTTATTTCAGCAAATGTTTTGTCAGTTTTGATAAGCTTTTAATATTTTTAAAGTATGTTCTACAACAATACTTTTTATTGCTTTAGTTATTTGATTTACAATCAAGCACGTTGCGTTGACATTCAATACAATCTTTTGCACACGCGTTATTCCTGCTATGTAGTTAAGAGCAAATTTTAAAAATAAAATAAAGAGAGACGAGTGAAACGTTATAATGTTAAGACGTTATAAACTTGAGATTCGAACCGTCTTCCATTTTTTTCCCTCAAGCTACCAAGACTGATGCAACTCAGTGATTTGAAGAACGGTACCGTTAATGACTCCGTTTGTGGGGGAAAAAAAAAAAAAAAAAAAAAAAAAAAGAGAAACAGAAAAAGAAAAATCTTTTTTTTTTTTTTCCCCTCCTGAATTTTTTTTCTATCTTAGTCGTTAAAAATGTATTGGAGCGAAGAAGCTCTGAAACGGTTCAAAACTGCTGCAATTTAAATATCGTTAACACCTCATTTCCAGAAGTTTTGATGCTGAAGCAGCATTTTCTTTTGTGGATTCTCTCATCATTTTTCTCAAATAACACGGTGAAAAAAAGAGATTCATTTTCCATAAAAAACCTAATGATTCTTTAAGTGCTCTTTCACTGTTTCGTAAATGCGCAACTTTGTTTTCCTTTCATTATGAAGAAAATGGCAGATACTCTATTAAATAGAAGTTACTTACTTTAATCATGACCTCATTTCGATATTCTATAAAGAATTATTGAACGATTTGTTTATTATTTTGTTTAAGAGATGATTTACTCATAATCATGATATATACAATTTTATCCAGGGGGTTAATAGCTAATTTAATTTATTTATGAGCATGAGATGAATTAAATTCTTTATGTTTGTATTTTCTCAATAACGAAATGCATAGAAAAAACGGCTATTGCCAAAAAATTCGAACTCGAAATTTTGATGAATGTTCATGTTTCAAATTTCCTTGAGTTCGAATATCATATTTTTTTGGCGTCTTTTGCCTAACAAGGATTCAAATGATTGAAACTCAAAACGAATTGGGCTAGACGGATGAAAATTTGCATATTTTAGACCGACCAGACAGTTCGAATTGAGCCCAGAAATTGGTTTGACTTCTGTGGCGCTTTGAATCAACATATAGGATATTTTGTTAACTGAGTTCGTAAAATTTTGATAGAGGTTGATTGACAGTGACGACAATTAAATCGGCAGCTTCCTCTTCGTGACAGATATTCAGTGAAATAAAGTCAAGATGTCAGTCTAGGCCTCTTGTGTCACCAGGACATACGGATCCTCAATGCAGGATAGAATCGAACCTCGATTATTCGAAGTAGTTCGGGTTGTAATTACTTTCGATCACTTAGATAATCGAAAACTCAGTTTAGCAGGACTAAATTATAAATCATGACTTCTTTATGAGAAGCTTATCCAGAACAGTTTATTTTAAATTAAATAAATCAATAAATATGACCACAGATTGGCATCTTAACAAACTCATTAGTTATCAAACTTCTGTGTACTGTTTTTGAAGCATTAATTAATTTTGATTGAGGATTCCCTAATGTTACCTGTTTTCGTTGTCTCTTTTGCATTTTGATGATGATTATTAAGGAAAATTATCAAAAAGAATAATCTACTTTGCCAGCTCTACAACGCAAAACTTTCTGACACCTTAAAAATGTGGCTCTTTCGGAAAAGTGATGGCATTTGCTCACATCTCTATTGAAGTACTTTAGAATGTAGCTAAATGCTTTTTATTTATTCCTTCTAAATAGCTTCTTCAGTTAAAAAAGATTCCCCTGTCACCTATAATAACCTTACTCGAACCGTGAAAATAGGCTCTAATCATAGCACAATTTTCTGGTACGTGCTCCGTTAATAGAAAATTCGGTTGATAGAATCTCGAATAATCAAGGTTCTATTATAGATCAGTTAAAATGGATCCTCAATGCAGAAATGAAATTCTTTTCTGGAAAGTTTACCATTTTATGTTTTTCAAAAAAGTAAAAACGGTGCTCATTTTTCTAGGACCGTTTCGAAAAGGGGGGGAAAGGACCTTGAATGAGGATTGAATAGTCTAAGTTTTAAGACAGATCGTAGAAAATCGATATTTAAATGTGAAATTAAAATATAATGTGAATGTGTGAATAATCAAATATCATAATGTTTCTATAGATATTGGAGATAAAAATTTAATCGTTAATTAATGAAAAAACAAAACAGAGTGAACCTGGGAGACAATCTGAGGTATATATCAATCAAATCACTATTCCAAAAATTCATATACAGTTTTCAGCAACTAGTAAGACTATGGTTGTTCGGAAAGGTCCATAAATCTACACAGAAGAAGCAAAAGACCTGGAGAGCCTGATGTCTCGCAGAGCAATAGCCAAAACAAATATTGTCTTCACATTCTTACCTATTCTTCGAAAACCAAATTCAAAATTGGAGGGCCTAGTCTCGTCTTCGGAACCAGATGATTTCAGATTCGATACCTGATTCCACCGAAGAATCGTCGTGCAAGCGGTCTGCGTCATGCTAAATTCGTCGAGGTCAAACGCCCTTTCGCTAGTGTGGTGTAGAAATTTGGAGAGGTTGGTGCCAGCTTAGGTGTCATCCTCGTCAAAATTACGATATCCATCCCAAAATAGTCCTAGTATTGCTTTAAAACAGGACACTAATATAACCAACCAAAATCAAAATTAGTTCTTAAAATTTTATTTAAATCAGTGCTTAAGTGAATTTTTTTAGAATTTTCATTCTCTCACTCCATTTGTTTGTCTGGTTAGAAAATTTTTGGTGTGTTAAAAGTAATGACAGCTTGTCCATTTAGGTAACATTATTATCAATATTTTTGTAAACATTTCTCGACTTTTCTTTACTGGGATATCAATTACCTTATGCAGTTAAAAATAAAATAATTTAAATTAAGCCAATCACTCCTATTTTTCTAATTTATGAAAATCAATTGTAGCTCTGCAAAATCTCTTCGTCCATCTGACAAAACTGATGAAAGCAAACAGATATTTTAATCAATTAATGTTTACTTACTTATATATCTTGGAAATTTTTTAACCTTTATTGCGGCTAAATAAAAATAAAATAAATAAATATAAATTTTTAATTTCATATTTTGCTAAATAAATCATTTACTACTTTTTAGTGTATTAATAAAAGCATATTTAAAACCAGAGATAGAGATCTCCAGATTTTCCGCATGCTTTCATATAAAACTTCCATGCCATAGAACGCTTTACATGGCATTGGCGTACAATAGTACCGAAATATTAACTTTTAGCATGAATTTAGCATTTTTTCTGAATCTATTGTGCCGTCTTTGGGGAGATATTTGGCGATTTATTCCTGGCATGGCGTTAATAGTATTCAAAAATCGAACTTGTGCTTTAGACACGTTTTTTTCAACCGAATGAAACAAAAATTTGACTCAAAACTGCACTTGCCGTCACATAATCCATACCTAATTTGATATATTTCAAGTCATGACACTTTTGAATTATCGCGTTTAGATGTTTCTGAAAGTACAGATCGACAGACAGTCAACCCATGGTTGGATTTAGCACAAAATTTGATAGATGTATATATACACTATAGATATTAAATGTGTGTACTAAATCTTATCTATCTAACCATCTTCGTTTTTCATTTATCGTGTTAACTTATATTAAAACAGCCGGACAAACGGATTTCCATTGAACAGATTTTATTCTAAATTGAAATCTGAAAATTTGGTGTAAAGACTGTATACCATATTTCAACCATTTAGCTTAGAGCGTTTTTTAATTATCTTTGTCACAGATAGACAGACATTTTCTAAAATTGTGTTTTTCGAACTCAGGAAGTTCTAAAATGTGGTTCTAAACTTTCTCAGGAAGTTCTAAAACTTTCTTGTATTTCTACGGAAGTAAATATAAAAAGTAAAAATCTATTTTTCATTCTTTTTTATATAGCAAAATTTATTATTACTAAGCTTAAGGAATTTTATAATAAATCATTTTTCAATTCTTTTCCAATATAAGATAACAACTCTCATATGAAATCAACATTTAATTAAAATAAATCTATTTACTATTATTTTTGAACTATTTTAATATTATATTGCTAATGGAAAAAGAAAATATGAAATTTCAAAACACAAACATATTAGAAACTGAGTGAAAAGTAGATTTCAAAATTCCAACATTGCAAACAGGAAGTAAGTCAAGTTAAAGAAAAGTATTTAAAAATTATATCTTTTGCAACGATTTTCGTTTCTGAGTCGACGAACCGCCGCTGATAGAAACATTTATTAAATTAGCATCTACAAAATAAGCATATAAAGCCCGAACAGATCATCCAAATAAGGGAGATTTCATAAGGGATTCACGAATCAAGGTGACCCACTTTCCGAGACAAGGCGCCACTTTTCAAGAAAATTCACCAGCAGCTGAATAATTTACATTTACCGAGCTCAGCGGCACCTCGTGGTATTCCACATGTTTGGACAGTATACGGTCGATATTTGCATACGCTCATGAAAGCAAACATCAACATACGCAACCTTCTAGCCAATTTTCGTATTTTGGTGAGAAAATATTATTGTAATAAAGATCCTGGTGATATTAAATGCAGTTGTTTATTATGTTGAAAGAATTGTCAATCACTCTTCGTCGCTATTGCACTTTTACCTTTATCTGTACTAATAATAAAGATGAAAGCGTGCGCGTGCGTGCTTCCGATGCTTTACAAGCCAGACCATTTGATCTACAGCTACTAAATGTGGCACATGTATACCTCAGAAGGTAAAAATGTGCACTTCAGAGAGTTTTTTTTTTTTTGAAATTTTAATTTTTCTTTATTAAAAATTATAATGATAATTCCAGAAATATTATTGCAAAGGTGTACGTACACACTAGAAATTTTTTTAAAAAATTTTAACTTTAAAATACCAGTTTTTTTTACAGTAGGTCATTAATATATGTTTAAACTCTTTTCAGTGAGAAAAAACCATATTACAATAATTATTAATTAATTAAATAATATTTAATGAGCTAATTAGCCTATTTTTTGAAACATGATATCTTAAATTCTAATTTGTACAGACACACAATTCTAGTTGGAAATGATGCCTAATTTTAGTCTTCATGTTGTCTGCCTCAATCGAGTTATAAAAATATATAGCTTTTTTTTACCAATTTTTTTTATCAACGATAAATAGAAAAAGCGAGATTTTTTCTGTCATTTTAACTTTTAAATAGCTGTTAAAAATGTATTTCTATAAATATAACTTTGATTGAGGCACAAAACATCCACTGTTTCTTACAGATTATTTTGATATATAAATAATTGCATTTGGTTCATTTCTTGTTGAGTTATGATTGTTTGAATGAAGCAACATAGTGCAAAAAATATCATTCTTCATAAAATGAGTTTAAAAAAACCCGACACTGGAGTTTTTAGTGAAAGTACCTCAAGAAAAATAATTATAACTCGAGAAATATTCCGAATATTGACAACATTTTGGTATCGTTTGAAAGATAAAAGCCCAGAGAACATTTTGAAGCAATAAAAAAATATTCGATATTTTGAACAATTTTCGAAGTTTTAAGTGTGTATGTATACCAGTAAAATGTTTAAAATCGTCTTTTTAATGATACCAATTTAATAGACATGCAATTTTAATTTTTTAAAATCTATTTTACACTGTTACCTTGTTATTGTTACGATTACATGGTGTACCGACTAGCGCCCTCTATGTACGAACTCAAAAAAAAAAAAAAAAAAAGAACGAGAGAAGCTATGATGGAATGACGTGAGAGTGAATGGTGTTATGTGGTAAGACGATGTGTGTATGATGTGTTTCGTGGAATATGGCCTCAGAAAA
Source organism: Argiope bruennichi (assembly GCF_947563725.1). Classification (NCBI taxonomy): domain Eukaryota; kingdom Metazoa; phylum Arthropoda; class Arachnida; order Araneae; family Araneidae; genus Argiope; species Argiope bruennichi. The sequence continues at coordinate 44,146,387 of NC_079153.1, read as the reverse complement.
CTGTTAACAAACGACCCATTTAATGCTGAAACAACTTGATATCTTTTATATATGTGTACCTGTGATGTGTGCAATTAATTATTTATTAAAACATACTAAAAAGTTGTTGATGATTATTTGCTCTTAAGAGACGTCACAACGGTTACCCTGAAATTCAAGCCATTTTCATTGTTTCCTCAAATATTTAATCGAGTGACTTTCCTTTATTGTTGAAAGGTAAAGAAGTGGGATTCTGTTTAATTTACTAAATTAATTAAAGGGCAAATAAAAATGTAATGTTCCAATACTACGAAATTTAGGAAATAGATGAACAGCATATTTACGATTTTAATATTGCTACGATTTCATGAGCTTGGTCTACATTAAAAAAGTTTGTCTACATAATAAACATAACTTAATTAAGACAATTAAAGCAGCATGACTTTCATGTTTGGCAGTTTTAAGTAATCAGGAACGTGAAATTGTATCTAGGTGATTTAATTTTAATTAAATATAACCAATATCCCAGGCGAACTAGCAGATCGCCAAAGAAGACGAGTATGAAATATAAAAAGAGGAATATTGTAACCGTAAAAAAAAAAAAAAAAAAGCTATTGTAATACTTTCTCTGTACTTCGTATATTTATGATAATTTAACCAGCTGGAGTAGTCTCCCTGAAACTATCTCGCTTACTCTCTAATGAAGGTGAATCTGCCTTTTAGATGCGCTTTTTTTCCCAACCGACTGAAACCAAAATTTGACACACAACTACTGTTGCAGTCGCAAAATCACATACCAAAGTCGATACATTTAAGTCATTGCTTTTTTGAATTATCGCATTTGCATTCGTATGAAAATACAGTCCGATAAATGTTCCATCTTTTATTGGATAGGGCTCAACATTCGACAGGTGTCCACAATATACATTTTAAATATGTATACCGAATTTTACCCATTTTTCATTGTTTTATAGTTCTGAGTTAACTTATATTCGAACAGCTGGACAGACAGACTTTCTCTGAACAGATTTTGCTCAAATTTGACATAAATCTACAAATTTGGAGTAAAGACCACATACCAAATTTCACCTTTCTAGTTCTAAGCATTTTTTAAAATTATTTTCGAAACAGACAGACAAATATTTTCCAAAACCGTGTTTTTCGAACTAGAAAATGTGGAGGTTCATCAAAATCTCAAATTCAAATATTTTGGTGATTAGAATACTTCCTCTATACTTGAGATAGAGAAAAAGTTTTTAAAAGAAGCAACTAATAATATGGATAAAATTTAGCCCGCGATTTTGCCACCAAATTGTAGATTTCTGTCAAATTTCAGCTAAAATCCGTCAACAAGACGCCTGTCTCTATCTCCATTGCAGGTAAATCTTATAACTCAAAAATGTTACAAGTTAATGGATGAAATTCGGTAAATGATTTTATCACCAGGATTGTAGACCTGCTTCAAAATTTGCAGCATCAGACAAGTTGGCTGTTGGTCTGATTATCTTTCAGAATTTAGATAAAATGTCTTTGTATTAACAATCGAAAAAGCAACTGCTTTGATAAACAAAAATTTGATATGTAATCTTGTCACCAAAATTGCAGGTTTCTATCAAATTTTGGTAACAATTGGTAAAAAAGAAGGGTGCTAAAATAAATATTCGTTTTTCTTGAACGAAAACACAAAATGAGGCAAAATGTTAAAGTAGATAGCAGTATTCTTAAAAATTATTTGTATTTAATCTGACTTCAGACATAACGCATTTAGTCTACTTATTTTGCTTTAAATGATATACCAAAGTTTGTAGTTGCTAATCTTTTATTACTTAAGATTCAGCTCACAGAACGAAATTTTAGCGCATCTTTTCTAATGATTTGTAATAAGTACTATTGCTCTTTACCTTCTAATGAAATTCAGAATTTTAGATAAATAAAAATTCCCTGTGTTTAGAATAATGCTTTATTTTTGTGTTAATTAAATATACAGTGCCACATAAATGATTGACTTGAAATAAAACATGATTGACTTTCCTCTTTAGAGAAGAAACTGTGAGTTAAAAATGATTTTGCGAAAATGAAAGAGCGATATTTCAGCTGATTTTCTAAAACCAAAATTTTTAAAAAATAAGAAAAATTTAGATATCGAAAGCTTTCTGTTTTTTTTTTTTTTTTTTTTTTTAATACATTACTTCACCTATTGTCAAAGATGCAAATAAATTTCTCTTCTTGTGAAGTCATGACCAACAGAAATTAAAATTAGTAATATACGAAAATGTTTTAAAAGATTAAAATATTGAAACTCAGTGATTAATCTAAAAACTAAATTTTGAAATTTTGAAAAAAGAATAAAATTAAACCCTCTATTCGCATTTATTTTTAAAAATCATTCCACAATTCCTTTCAAGCTTTAGAAATATTGTTCTGTTTTATAGAAATGCACAGAGACTTTTTTTATGTCAATTGATAAACAAAAATCGTCTGTTCTGATAAAAATATACATATCAAGCCGAAATCAAAATTGCGAAATCAAAATACAAAAGAGCGATAAACAGAATATCTGCAGACATTTTGTGACATTTGGCGATGTTCCCAAACAGCAACCCTAAAACCCCAACGTGCTCCTCCTGACGAAATCTTAACGCGGAGTTTTCCCCCTTTGCAGATAATATCAATGTTTTCGAAGGTGCAGTTCGCACGTTGTCGACGCTGCTCAATCTGCGAACTCCGCTAAGTGACATTTCTCGTGCATTCTAATAAATTCCGTTTTGTTTCGATTTATATGAAATAACAGTGAATTTATTCATGCAAAAGTTGATTTAAAAAGCAGATCTTGTATCCGCATTTCAGTGTATATTTTTTTCTCTAGGTAAGTATAGTTTATATTTTCCTTTTGTTTACTTTTTTTTAATTGCAAATTAGTCCTTGATTTCAAAAAAAAAAAAATTGATAATAATTTTTAAATAACTATAAAATAGTTTTTATTATTGATATATAATAAAAACTTTATTTTATACATCATTTTGAATTATTTTTTTTGTAGTATAATATATTTACTATTTTTTGTTTTTGTTGTTTTTAAATTTGTCAATAAACGCTAGTCATTTAACTTATTTAGTCTGTTTACATTGAATGGCTCTTAAGTAATAATAAAATAGTTCCTGCTATTGTTGAATATATATCTATTATATTAAAAAAAAATTCGCTTCGTTCCCTCTCACAAAAATAATTTCTATATAGAACTTGAAATTTGTATTATTGATTGCTATTTGAGGAAATCTATGAAATAATTGGATGCATGTTATATGTTCCAAATTTTTTTAAAAAATTGTAAGCTTTTTCATATATGTTTCAGAAACTGACAGCTTATTTTAATATCAACAGTATCCATGCTATTGTATTTAGGGATTATGTCTACGTCTTACTTTTAAAAAAATTATTCTAAATATATGCATTTTTTGCTGTTGAATATTTGTAGTAAAATAAATGAAAAAAGATTCGACATTGCAATTGAATCACATGCGCGTTATAAAAAGTATAATAATAATACTAGCATTCATTTGAAATGCGCCGGCATGATTTATAAGTAGTGGTATATCTATCTTTAATCTAATATTGATATTTTAATATATGCCTTAAAGATGTTTTCTTAATTTTGATTGTAATTATTAGGTCTCAATAATTCAATTATAGATTTTGTAAGTTCGGCCAAATCATTTGTATCTTTAAATATATTGATATTATAATTTTTTTCTAATGTTTAAAAATTCTAAACTATAAACTTCAATTGCATGGAAGCTTATTTCGAAGGTCTGACCAGTTTGTCGAATATAAAATTTATTCTATGCTAATGACAATATTCAGTTCTGCTATCATGTATGGTCATGGAACATCTGTAGCATGTATAAACATGTATTTACATTAGTATTGTACATTACATAAATTGTTGGTGTGGACCATCTAAATAAGGTGGCGAGTTGGGAGGCATTCCAGTAGATTTGGCTACTTTCCACAGACGTGGTTCCAGTCGTGGAGTCTCCACGATGTAAATAAAAAGGCAAGTGTAGGGGGCAACTTTAATACCCCTATACTGATTTCACCATTTGCAGGCAATCCAGGAGTCCATAATTATACCTTTCGATTTATTCTAGGGAAAAGCGCGTAAATTTAAAGGTGACTTAACACTTGCGTCTTATTCATAATCATATTCAAATCATAGAAAACAAACGCTATGCCGACAAATTTATAATGCTGTCTTCGCATTGTTCTGTCAAGCCCCGAAATTGGTTTTATTTCTCATATTTTGCATTCTTTGGTGCGATTCATTATCATCGGAAGGCGCGAAAAAAATCTTTTGACTTGAGTTTCAATAAATAAAAATGTAGTCGTTTTCTTCTCTCAACTTCTATATTTTTTTTGTACCTTTGTCCTTTATAAGAAGTTATTGATTAATCAATGCATAGTTCCAGTGTGAAAATTCTCCTCTGATTTATCTCATTTTCGTTCGTAAAAAGTTCTTATTTTGCTGAAGAGATATAATTCAAAAAAATTAGAATTATTCTAATCAATTCGCAAACGATTTTGATTTAGATTGTTGTGAATTATTCAGCCTTGTCTCTATTTTGATCAATTATTAAGCGACCTATAAATGACAATTTGCATTTTTTAGAAAGAAATATGGAAATAAAAGAATTATTATTAATATTTTAACCTTGAAATCTTTTTCACTGTTATTTAAATTTATTATTATGATGGGATTCCAAAACATTGGATGGAAGTGAATTATATATAGCACAAATAAATTAATGGTTTCGCCTTAGCAAATATTTTATATATTTAATGTTTCACCGTATGTCCTTGGGATCAGAGGGGACAATAAGAGATTTTTGTGTAAATGAAATGACAACATTTCCGTAGTATGCAAGAAATGTCGAAATATGTTTATACAATCAGAAGTTGCTAGAATTGCTTTATACAGTAAATATGTTTAATAAAACCTCAAGTAATTGGAATTTTAAATTTTTCGTGTGATTTTTTTTAATTTATTCTAATTTTTTTTTTAATTTTAGAAACTCATATTTTTTGAAAATAAATGCTTACCTGTAGTAAATCAGCTGTGTAAATTATGGAACCAATATTTTGTCTCGTTATTTTGTGCAATTCTCGCTCGAAATACGCAGTTTGCCGTCTTGTCACCAAATTTGGATCTGTCTTGAATTTAAAATATCAATTCTAAAATTTAAATATCAGAATTTAAATCACTTTTACCATTTTAGATAGGTTCGTTTATAGTAAAAATGACACAAATCCACATTGAATAAACTGTGAAAATGGTGTTACTCATAAAATAATATCAATGCTTAAGATTTTGACCTAACGAAACTATTCGCAATCCTGTTTTTTGATGATTATTGTTCTTAAAATTTCATTGATAACAATATATGGAAGAATTTCAATATTTTATTTCTATAATATTTTGTTGGGTTTTACGATTATAGTTTTTTTTTTCAATATTATATTTTATTTTTATATTTTTTTTATGAATCTATTAAATGGTAGAATCATTTGAATCATCATTGTATCTTAGAAAGTAATAGAACATATCGCAATTCCATCTTTGTGTATGTCAATTCTAAAATTTAAAAATGGGAATTTAAATCACTTTTACCATTTCATATAAGTTCATTTATAGTATAGTGACTCAAATCCACATTGAATAACTGTGAAAATGGTATTACTCATTTACAAAGGATTATGATTTTGACCTAAAGAACCTATACGTGATTTTGTTTTTTTTTTTTGGTTATTGTTTCATTGATAGTGAGATATTTTTATTTCAATAATATTTTACAAGTGTAGATTATTTTTTCAATATTCGTATTATTTTTATGAATCCATTACATGGCAGAATCATCTGAATTAAATCATTGAGATGAAAAGAGAACGTTGTAATTCCGTGTGTGCACAAACCTATTCTATAAATATGGATCTAAACATTGAGTATAAGACCTTATTATAATAACCTTTCTTTGATTACAAACATGTTTTAATTGCTTGTATTTAAAAAAAAGCACCTGCTGGCATTTGAAGCTTGTTCATCTCGCATTGAGAATTTTCTTCTTGCCAATTCAATTGTAACATTTGTGAATTAGTCTAGTTAATAATTGTACAAGACTCGGTATCTAATTAGTTTACATTTCTAATACTGTATTGTCTTTTAAAAAGTTCCAAATTGTATCAAAACGCGTGGCAAATATATTTTCTTAGGTTGTCACGTAGAGGAAGTGCATAGGTCAGAAATCCTCCTTCTAAATTGAGTTATTTGGCAAGTCTCCCAGAGGAGTACTTTAAAAAAAAAGTAAATTTCTACGCAATAGACACACCTTCAACCGGAGAGGAGCTGATAGGTCCTAATTTTATCCCGGATGTTGATCCTCTATTTTTAAAGTAGATTCATAGTCTAAGGTTTTATTGACTGCTTATTTTAATGCAAAGTTTAACGCTTTGCCTTTCTTTGCTTTTTCTTTATTAAGACTAATTTTAACCCACTCGCAAACCAGTTGGGGCGGTGAAATGTTACATCAGCACACCTGTGCTCGTTTTATATGCATCTAATGTATTTCCATTTGCATGCTAGTAAATGGAGATTAGATCGAACATAAATGCGTCCATTTTTAATCGATTCAATGTTACAATCTAAAGATCTATTATCATTTCTTTAAATTTTACGATGCCAAGCCTCTAAATTCATGGTTCAAACAACCTCTAAACTGTTTTGAGGGGAAGGTTTCAGTTTTTAAAATAGAGGCGTGGGTTTGACATGTCTCTCGTTTCTCCGTCAAGTGTTTAGTAGATATATTTATATACAAACTCCTATTATACTAACATCTATTTTCACTAAGCGCTTTTGTGCTTATTTTTCCCACGCAGCGCTTTCATATTTAGAATATTTTCTTCATGGAGAGTTGGGGGAAAGGGAGACTGCCGTAAAAGCCATCTTTCTAGCAAGCTCCCTTCTTCCCTCCTTTAGCTTAGCTTTTATATCTTTATTCGGAGTGAATGAAAATAACTTAGGTCTAAGTCATCCCAATTGCGGTCTACAACAAAAGTGCAGGGGGAAGATTCAGAAAAAAGGCAAGGATAAAGAATTCTTTTTTTTTTTTTCTTTTTTTTTTTTTCAACGTACTTAAAATTGCGTTTAGATATCGCCGAGCAATTTTCCGAGAGATGCAAAATTAATGAACCAGCTAACTTTAAATATTATAAAAATAAATGTCATTATTCATTTTTATGTAACATGCATATAGTAGTCTGTTTATTCATTTTTGCTCTTGAGCTAAGTCTTCAAGGTCATTTAAAGACCTTTAGCCCGACGGTTTAATAGACTTCGTGATCAAAGAATTGTTTCGATTACACTTGAAACTCGTTTAAATATGCAATATTGATGCATGTTGTCTCCATTGCATTAATTAGTAATTACAATTTCTTATTAGGTAGATTCCTATTGGATGACTACCTATTGCGATGGTTTTCATGAAAAGACTTCCGGAAACTTTCTGCAGTTCTTCACAGATCATGGTCCCCCGAACCCAAAACCACCCTTCGTTCTGCGTGCGTGCATGTGTAACGCTTTCCCGATGTTATCTTGTGAACAAGAGAACTAGAGTAATTTTGTTTGCATTTTAACTGGCTTGGAATATGTTGTTAGAAATGTAAAAATCTCAGACGAGTTCGTAAATGGCCCATTTACCTCAAAGGGGTGGAAATGGTTGGGAGTTGAAATTTTCATTTCGCTGCAACTTTCTTAATATTGAAGATAGAAAAATAAATCCAATTAGCCAAATTAGTGCTTCATTAAGACGAACAACTTTTGTATTTAAAGTTTTTCTATAACTACAATGTCTTAGACGGTAGGGGATGAAAAGTGATTTTCATGCCTTAATTTTGACTGTTTCTGACATCAACAATTTGTGTTGCCAGATAGTCAGTAATTTTAAAGTGTAAACGATTCTACCTTTGCCTTCCAGCTTGCCGAGAGCAATTTTCTTAAAAATTGCTCTGGAAATATTTATTACTCATTCTCCTCTTTCAATCTCATTCGTTCAATTTTTTTGTCCTGAAAACGCATTAAAAAAATATCTCCTTCATAATCCATCTTAAGACAAATGCCATTATCATATATATTTACACGACCCCCTTTCTCTATACTGAGTAATTCTCTGAAATTTTTTGACAAATAAATGCATAATCTTGGCTTAAGATGAGTTAGAATAAAAATTTATTTTAAATTTCTAGTTCAGTTTAGATTTTCAGAGTTGAAGGCGATTTAAAGTAAAAACTATAAATTAAACTTTAGTCAAATTCGGGATTCATTTTTTGCCTTCGAAAAAAAAATTGAAAATTAAGACTATATTCCTTCTCTGATTACTTTAGACAGTTGTAAGAACTGGGAAAAAATATTCTTTTACATTTAATTTAAAATAAAGTTTTTTAAACCCAATTTATACTAAATGAATCCTATTAATTTTAAATAGATTTTATAAAGACTTATATCAATCATTATAAGCAGTTTACATAAAATTCGCGACAAGCTGGGGCATTCTATATAATCCCTTATCTTAATCTTCGTGTGAGTATGACGCAGCTTACCCCAAGATGGTTTTTGTGCCATAAAATACAACAAACTCAATATTCGGGAGACTTAGAAACAAATAATCGAAATTCGGAACTCTCTTGTCAAGCCTGGGATATTCAATCATTTTCATGCTTTCATAATATTTATAATAACAAATTACAATTTAAAGAATAAGAAGTAAAAAAAAAAATTCAAACAGCATCTACTTTTTAGGACAACAATAAGTGTTTTGTAAACTATGTATATTAAATCTATCATCTGCCTATGGCTGAGAAGTAACGCAATCCATTCTCGAGAACTTTCTATTATAGCACCAAAAATTTTTAGTTGTCAATTTTGTTCCCTGCACTGAATCCACATCAGATAATTTTATCATATTGATCAAATTTTAATATACAGTTTGAATGCCCACAGCTTGTTCTTTAAATGAATCATGAGTGAAAACATATCGCTTCAAATTTCAATTTTAGATAATAATGTTTTATCTCTGTAGGTCTAGAATAACAGTTCTTGGTCACCCGTTATCTATTGCAAAATCAAATTATCAGGCGAACTGAAGAGGTTATCAGATAAGGATCCATTACTGCGTTGATAAGATAGCGCTATGGCCTCATTTATTGCTTAACGAAATGGCTAATTTCCGATGTCGTGGGCGATAAATCCAGACCCAGAATCTATTAACATGATACCAAGTGAATGGTTTGAAAAACATATGTCTGCAATATGTCTTTGATAAAGGTTATATGGAAGTTCAGTTCCTGAAATTTTATACCAAGAAACATTTAGCTGTTCTGCGTTGAATGTACAATTTAAAAATTTGGAACTTGTTCTTGAGTGTAGTTAATATCGACATTTTGACTTGCTGGGTTTAAACTTATTTAAAGTAAGAAAGTTATGTGTCTTTAGAATTCTTAATAAATGCATTCAAAAGTCAAGAATATATTTAAAAGATGCTTTGCATTAGTAGTTTTATTGTTCTTAATATGTGCATAATTTGTGTTTTTGTGTCTAATAATTTTTTTACTTGCATTCACTGATTTAGTATTTGTTCTAATTTCTGTTGAGATTTAATTTTAGAATAATTACTTTATTACTTCGAATTATTAGTTTTTCATAATTCTAAATTTAAAATCGTCTCAGTTTGCTATTTATTAAATGAAATTGTATGAGAAACTTTCTGAAATCGATTTTTTTTTCTTTCTCGGACAATGTGAATGATCACTTAATGAATTGCTCGGTCATCGCGCACTTTTATTTATTTTCGTAAATTGAATACCTCTTAGAACAAATGTGAAAAAAAGCAATGTCGTATATAGTAGCTGATTTATAGAATTATATCTGAACGCCATTTGAATAATGTAAATCTCTATGGAAAAATTGGATAGATGACAGTGGTACAGCAAAAAGTGTGGTCTCTACAAGCAGCAGCGAACTCAGAAGGCGGGCAGATATTTTACTGTAGTAGATGCTTGCTTGTATTTTGATCGTTTATGCACTTTAAAATGGCATTTATTAAGAAAAATTTGTTCAATATATATTAATCAAAATATTTTCTATATTATTTTTTACAACTTTTCCCCATTTTTGTCCAATAAATCTTGTAATTAATTGTTTTCGATTTTTTTTTTTTTTTTTTTTGTCTACTGGACCGTTTTTTGTCATTGACTTCGAAATCGACACCCTTAAATCGTTGAAACCAAAGCCGACAGTTAGGATTTCACGGAGCAGCATCACCATAAGTTTCTAAAAATGTCTGGTGGACCTCGGCAGCAGATTTCTTCAAATCAAACAAAAAAAAAGCAATGAATGTCGAAAATGCAATTTGGAACGTTCCGTATCGAAGTCTTTATACACTGAATAACTCAATAATACTAAATGGAAAACTTTCAAAATAATAACAATAAAATAATAATAAATTGGTAGAATCGAAACCATTGTCGTTTATATAGATACTTTACACGTTTACCAATAGATGTCGCTGATTAAAATACCTGCAAGTACCTAATAGTTCATAAATGCCAGATGCGGCGCTAAATGTGTTAACAAATCAATAAGCTTTCAATTTTTTTCTTGAAAAAATAATCTCTAAAATATTTTTCATGTAGCAAATAGCTCAATATTTTATGAACCGTGGTTGGGTAGGAATGATTCGATACCTCTCAAAGAGGCAAATTAGCACGTCCTAATGCATGTTCAATCCGTCGACCTCAAACAACCTCCCACTGATGTGGTGAGCAAATTTGGAAAAGGAGGAGGGAATTATAGGAGATGCCATCTCAATTGTCGTCCTTGTCATCAGATCATGACTCAAAATTGTAAGGCGTGTTTCTAAAAAAAAAAAAAAAAAAATCTTCGTGTCTTTCAAAATAAAAAGTTAATTTAAATTATTAAGAATCTTTTATTAATCTAATTATTGATCTCTTTAATTTAATTTTTAATCTGTATTTTATTAAAACATATAATTTGGATGATACCATTTATAAATCCAGTTAAAATATCATCTTGTCTCTATATTCATTCTGAAGAAGAAACTAAACAGGAAATTAATTTCAAGAGGCTAAAATTGCTTGTCGAATTTTGCTGGCATCGGCAGATTTATTTACAGATTAACGTACGTCACAGTCTGAAAGGATACCTTGCCTATCCCAGAGACTAGACAAAACTTTTTTTTGTTTTTGTTTTTGTTTAGCTTTCTTGCCTCGAGCGAATGTTGTGATTCTAGAAACTTCTATTGGCTCTTTCGTTGCTCCATGCTTTTAAACCCTGACCTTATAGAAAAAAGGCTTAGCTCCGCAAACAAAGAATAGAAAGGGAGAGACGTAAATAAATGAAAAAAATAAAGTTTGCTTGAACCAGTTTAGCGAGCATCATCCCTGAACTTCAATCAGCTGGGAAGTTGATGGTCTGAGCACCTTTTTTTGAGGATAGACACCAACAAACTTGACCTATTAATGTGAAAGAGATGCCGTCCGCTCCGAGCCATCACGTGTGTGTTCCAGATGCTAAATTTAAAGTTTTCTTTATCTATGGCCCATTAATTTCTGGCACTTTGCTTCATGGAAGCGGCATTTTAAAAGATCTGCCAACTGCGTCTCTACAATCGGTCGTGACAGACAGACAGACAGGGCCACACTTGACAAATTCTTCTCAGCGCGCATTCCCCCTTAGAGAAAACGATGAACTGATGTTTAGCTACAACAGGTCATGACATATGGGTGTCAATATAGATGGTATGCTGTTTGTGTTTGTAGCAGTGTGGTATCTTCTCCACTGACCTTAATTCCATCGGGCGAAAACAAAACTGGAACTAGGTTTGCACGTGAAGAATAATGAACTACTAGTATCATTGTTTTTATTAGTGTTTTTGTTTTAGATAGCTGTCGTCTGACAATCTGATTACTTAGTATTTATTCGAGAGCCATTTTCTTGTAATTGAGATACAACTGAAATAAGAAGTTGAACTGATTATTAAAATTTAAATGGGACGTTGGGTTCTTGGCCCATTAAATCTAGGCCCCCAACTCTTTTTTTTTTTTAATGTACTTAAACAAGTTGCATCGAAATGTTTGTATTTATATATTTTCTAACCTAAATTTGTGAATGACATTTTTATTTTTATATTCAAATTTTTTATCTTTTTTTTCTTATGTTTTACGACTTTTAAGATTAACAATCATTCCTTTTTTTTAAAACCTTCTTGGGAATAAATTTTATAAAGCCGAAAATGTTTAATTTTTTAATTTGTTTACATTTTATTAGGAATTCTCAGTAAACCAAAGAAACCGAAATGTTTCTTTTAAAATTCAATATAATAAATTTCAACTTTTTTTGTTAATTTCGTTTCTAAAAACATTTATGCATTTGTGTCAAATGTCTTTGAAAAAAAAAAACTAAAAAGCCATTATATTATAAGAAAAACTAAAAATTGATTACATGAAAAAAATTCAAATAATATGTGTTCTTTGTGTAAAAAATAATATAATCAAATAATTTATGCTCTTTGTGGAAATTTCCAGATACATATTCCCTTTTGAAATATGTTTTATACACTTTTATCTAAATTTTCTTGATTTATTTTAAAAGACAGAATTTTGTAATCAATTTTTCCGCTTGCTTCAAATTTAGAATTTTTACATTTGTAGGCAGTTACAGTTTATGAGCTTAATTGTAAGTTCATTGATTAAATTTTACATACTCTAACGCCATTTTGTTACGTCTTTGAAATAAAATTGTTTACCAGAATTTTTTTTTATATAAATTAAAGACTGAAAAACAGAAAGTATTTAAAATATAAAATTTTTGTAATTTATGCATCTAATTATAGTGTGCTTCAAAAACTTTTTAAATGTATTCATAATATTTCTATCGATTTACTAGATGTGAAATCAAAATTAAAACTTTCAAATTATTGTTATACAAAATTTCAAACAAGGATCATTTTGTTATCCAGTAAAGTTATAAATTAATTTATAAATTATACATAGATTTTTTTTCTTCTTTTTACTGTTCTCGTATAAGCAGCTCTTGGGTAAACGTTTCAAAGCGATGCCGATAAGAACGGAAGGTTTTAAGAGTCGCATGGTGCTCAGCCCGCATTCTCCTACTCTGACAAAGTCTTTTAGTCGTGCCTAGTTAATTAATTTATTAATTAACATTGCTGAGTATTTGTATTTCAAAGCAAGTATCTTTCAATATATATTTCAATTAAGTTCCAGTATAGAAAACACATGACCCTTTCAAAGAATATTCCACTGCTGCAAGGAATGGGGGCCGTGGTGACCTGGTGGCAAGGTCTCGGCTTGTGAGCCGTAGGGTTTCAGGTTCAAGACTCCATTCCACCGAAGAACCGCCGTGTAAGGGGGTCGGTTGCACGATAAATCCGTCAGGGCCAAACGTCTCCCCGTCGGTGTGGTGTGGAGAGGAGGGGGGGTGCCAGCTCAGGTGTCGTCCTCGTCATCTGTCCGCGATTCAAAATTACCTAAAATAGCCCTAGTGTTGCTTTAAACGTTGTTAATATAACTAAACTAAAATCTGCTGCTAGAAAAGCATTCCCTGTAGTAATTCATTAAAAGAAAAGCTTCATAAAGTACAATGCCCAGGGCTACGAAATGCCCATATCTTCAACTATTTCGCATTAATACGGAATCATTATTAATCCAGCGGGATTGGCCTCCTCAATACTTTCCCGCATACTCTCTGATAAAATTGTTATCTTAGAGAACGCCTTACATGACATTGGCGTACAATTACAAAATATTAACTTTCGCGTGAATGTAGCATTTTTGCGGAATCTATCGTATCATCCTTGGCGAGTTATTTGGCGATTAATGCCTGACATGCATTGATAGTATCCAAAAATTGAATTTGTGTTTTAAGGAAGTTTTTCTCAACCAAATGAAAAAAAAATTAATACAAAAATGCACTTATCACAAAATCTCATATCAAATTTGATAAATTTAGATCACTGCAACTTTTAATTATCGCTTTTACATGTTTCTGAAAGGACAGACCGACAGCCGGTCAATCCCTTGTTGGATTCGACTCAAAATTTGGTAGGTATCTAGAATGCAGATATTAATCCTTTGTATTGTATTTTATCTATCTAGTTATATTCTTTTGTAGTTATTTTGCTAAATTATATTCGAACAGTTGAAGAGACAAACTTCATCTGAGCGGAGTTCCCTCAAAATTTGTTAGAAATCTACAAATTTGATATAAAGACCGCATACCAAATTTCACTCATCTGGATCGAAACATTTTTGAGTTATCTTTGTCAGACAGACGGACATTTTCCAAAAATGTGTTTTACGAACTCATGGAGGTCTAAAACGTGGAGATTCATCAAAATCTCAATTTCGAATTTTTTATTGATTGCTTTACTTTTTGCATACTACGTAAACGAGAAAGTAAAAATACATTACAATATCGGAAGCTATCCATCTCGAGTGGCGAGTTGAGCAAGCAAACGGAAGCGGAAACGGATTGGTACACCTGAAAAGAAACTGCAAAATAAACACAGCAGCTGTTATTCCTCCTTTGTATGCTTTAAAGAGCTATGGTGGTGATCGGTCACGTGGATTTTTTAGGTGTGCTTGCTACCGAGAGTTTCACGTTCTATTTGCTGCTTTTCCACCCCCACATACTAACTCCAGGCTGCCCAATTTCTTTTATTTTATTCATAAAGTCTTTTATTGCCCCTTTTTCTGCACAGTTTCTGTTCTCTCTCCCCCCCCCTAGTGATTCATTCTATTATTCCTGCCGCTCCAGCAGAGTGCAGCGACCTACATCCCAAAACACATCAAAACGAGGCAATTAGTAACGGCTGTTCTCTGTATTTCTCCTGACGGGAGGCATTCTTTTCTTAACTTCTTCCCGACTCTTTCTTCTTTTCCACGGATTTGTATGTTTCAGCTGCTATGCATCTGAAAATGAAGACAGATGGAAGGGGAGAAATGGAATTGGAATAAACTAGTTTGCATTCCGGTGCATAAAAATCCGGAAGAATGTTTATTACTAATGTTTTTATTTATGCAAACAACGATAATAGTTATTATTGTTATGAATATTATACAGTGAAGAATTATACAGTGAATTTATTAATTGTATAATGAAGAATTTATTATAAAGTGAATTTATTATATAGGAAATTTTATAGTGAAGAATTTATTATATAGTGAAGATTATATAGTGAATTTATTAATTATATAGTGAAGATTATATAGTGAATTTATTAATTAAATAGTGAAGATTATGTAGTAAATTTATTAATTATATAGTGAAGATTATGTAGTAAATTTATTAATTAAATAGTGAAGATTATGTAGTAAATTTATTAATTAAATAGTGAAGATTATGTAGTAAATTTATTAATTATATAGTGAAGATTATGTAGTGAATTTATTAATTATATAGTGAAGATTATGTAGTGAATTTATTAATTATATAGTGAAGAATTTATTGTATAGTAAAAATTATATAATGAAAAAGTTTATTATTTAGTGAATTATATAGTAAAATTATATAGTGAATTATAAAAGGTTCTTTAATTATATAGTGAATAATTTTAAAAAATGTATCAAATGTTTCAGTGCTTTTTATTTTAATATCTTCAGTAATTTACAGCAATCATTCATTTCATATAGAATCAAAATAAGAATGTACACTTTTGAAACTGCTCGAAATAAAAATTCTCGTTTGCCGCAAGAAAAGATTTTTTGGAACTTTTAATTCGTAATCCAAACTGATACTGAAAAGATGTCTGGATTTCGGTAAAAAAATTGAGATAAATACAGAAGAACTTTTTTTGTTGTTGTTGTTGTTGTTTGTTTGTCAATCAGTACTACATTGGCCTATAAAATTTATCTATATCGTACATTTATCATGGTAAAATATATAAATTTTTTCATCAAGTTCTGCCTTAAAGAACTCTAGGAAGAAGAAGAAAAATTTTAAGTCCTAGTATCATCAAAGAATTAGATTCAATTATAACTTGAAACAATTTGTGTTGCATTCAATCTTTATTTATCCATTAAAAAAAAATTGAAATTTTTTTTTCTAACAGTTAAATATTTTAAAATTAAGGTTATTCGCTGTCAAAAAAAATATTAATCTGATACATATAAATTCAAAAGAATCAGTTCAATTTTTTTTTCACTTTTCTAAATTGTTGTCAATTTAAAATGAATAAAACAAAGTATAGGATTTCTTAGTCTTTTGTTCATTTTAAGAAAATGTCTTATAAAGAGGCGTTAAATACTGTCATTTAAAATAGATCTTCATTTTAAAACTGCATATGTGAGCGAGTGCTGACAGATTTCTTCCAGGTTTACTCTATACTCTAAAAATGGCCGACATACTCCTCGAGTAAGTTCTAATTTTAGAAACAGCAGTTTCGACAAGGAGGGAAAATTGAACTGTGTCATGCTGAGTGATTTTATGCCTACTCGGTCACTGAAATAAATCATAAAAACCATACTTATGGCATTTCGTGTATAATCAACTGTGGCCAAACAAGTTTGATCTAGTATGATTTGTCAAGGTATTGTTTTCTTCTCTTTTGAAAGTATAAATTTGTGACTACAAGAATAAGGACTTGTGAAATAAAAATAAGGATGAAATAGTACAGGTTTCAGTGCCAATATTTTTTTTGGCGTAACTGGGTGAAGAAATTTTTTTTGTCGTAATTTGATTTTTTCGAATATAGGTAATAAATAATAAGCTTGATAATAGGTTGCAAAATCTTGAATTTTTCATGTTGTTTCTGTGATCTAATTTTTTTCAAGATTAATAATTATATGGGTAATGTAAAATTGCACAGCTTCTATAAATTTAAATTGTTGGTGAGATATTTAATTTTTTTTTCATTGTTAAAATAGTTTACTATACTTCTGGCGATACTAGATTTAGTATGTATAGATTTATTTACCAGATTGCTATTTTAATTGACATTTTTTCATTAAAAATTGTTTTTTGTGGTTAACATTTTCAGATTGTGGTAACTCATATTTTAGAATTTCGGTCACATTCTGGAAGTTTTCGAACATGCATCTAATTATATATTTTTATATTTATGAAATATCTTGCATCCTCTGTAATTGATATTGGACGATTTTTGTATAAGTTGGTTATCACATCTTCCAATCTTATTTTTACAAAGCAAAAAAAAAAAAAAAAGAAGAAAAGAAAAAAAATTGCAATTCCACTTTTATTGTGTTACACATTTCCTATCATTCTCATATTAATGCAATGTTCTTTTCTAAATAGTTTCCATGCTAGTCTCAGCACTATAGAAAGATTCAAATATACTTGTTCCTGAACATCTGCTCGTAATAAATTACTCTTCTTACATGACTTCCCTATTTGGCATCTGTCGTGCGATAATTTTGTCACGGTTACTCTAGGTACCGGTACAGAAGAAACGTGTAGTTAATATAAATAGCTATGAGTTTAAAAATGCGGGTAGTTGAATATAAGTCGCTTTTTAAATTTAAAAAAATGATATTAATTTCTTTAAAATATTTGAAATGAAGTGAAATGAATACACTATCTATGTTTTCTTTATTGTGAATCGTGATAATAAATGCAGCCACTTTAAAACATATAGTGGATCTGAGAAAACAATCATAGGTTTCTCTTTCTTACTAATTCGTCAATACGTATAAATAAAATATTTCTCAAAAGTTGCTGATGGCAAGCAGAAAAATTTTAAACGCCTTAAACAAATGCGGCAACAAAAGCGAATCAGTGCACGTAATTTCACAAGTAAATGATGTAAGTAATTGGTATCATACAACTCTAACAGTTCCTTGTCTTGCACTATTCTGCAAGGATCACAAATACCTGGTGTTTGCAGGATCTTGACTTCGGCTCCCAGAGTTCAAAGAAACCCGGAAACTATGCCTTAATATGAGAGCTTGATACGTATTATATCATTGAGAATCAAATGTGCTGTGATGTAGACATTTTCAGAGAAGGATGCTAGCTCGAGTCTCGTCTTCGTAGTTTGATCATGATTAAGAAATAATAAGTGTGTCCTAACCATAAAGAAATTTCTCCCGTTTCGTCCAAATAATTAAGACTACCTTGGTGAGTAAAAAAACGATGTCGAATCTTATTGTTTCCACTCCAATGACGGAACGCGGCACCTGTAATGAAGAGGTTGCATCAGTGTTTCATGGTCTTTCACCCTCAATTTCAGCCTGTGCTATCATAGCGTGTTTGGACTAAAATAGCGTATTGTTATAAAATGGGAAATTAAGTTAACTAAACTATGCTACTCTTTATCACCACGGCTTCTTTTTCTTTTTTTCCAGTTGCAAAATTCTTAATTGATCCCAAAATTAAATTGACACGACGCATTTTATATTTATCACTTGAGCATGAATTAACTATTTGTTTTTAGACTTTCACTAAATTTTAAATCGCAGTATTTTTATATTAAAATTATTGTTAATCATCGTTAGAGTTGTACTTAAAGCTGCTTTAAGAATACAGAATCATTTTTAAACTCAAAATATTCGGTGCAATAAAAAGCATGCTAGTAATTTAAACAATTTAATTAATGAAGATTAATTAATTTAATTAATGAAGAGCAAGTAATATGTCTTTGAAAAACTTATGATCCTTTCTGAGGCGAAAAATTTCCAGTGTATGACTAAATACATTTTTATGTGACGGATACTCAAGCATACATTTTTATTGTATTTATTCCAATAAAAAATTTGTGGTAAAGTTTATGTAATAGATAACACTGCGTGTGACTTACAGTGGTCACACTGTCACATGATATTGATTGCTTAGCTCTAACGGTTTCCGATGAATCATCCTATGCAAGTTATCAACTTCCGCTTTAAGATGCCCCGCACCATAGGCTATTTATTTGGCTTCGGTTGTTTACAAAGCTTTACATTGCGATTGTCGAGAAAAGTAGAACGCACTTTGGGAAAGTTTTTAAAGAAGAAATCTTTAAGACTTTACAATACTTTAGCAAATTGATTCCATGTCTAACTTCCAGTACTAACTTATTGCATTTTTTAAAAAAATCATTTGATTTTTTTTTAATTAAGCTTAATTATTAGATTAAATTTCTCCTCCTCGTCTTTTATTGTTCGTAGAATATAGTCGCTTTAATATAACCAGAGTGGATCAGTTTATCTGAAGGAATAGTAGCTAAAATATAAAAATATATTATCTATTTTTCACTATTCTTTTCCTGTTTTTCTTGAATAGAATTTTATTCTATTTCATTGTTTAGAGTATTTTATTACTTTCTCATATATATAATATAGAGAAAGTATAGTAATCGTCAAAAAATTCGAAATCGAAATTTTTACGAATATCCACGTTTAGTTCAAAAAACATATTTTTAGAAAATGTCTATCCATCTGCGACAAAAAGTAACTCATAAATTCTTTGAGCTGATGGTTGAAATTTGGTATATAATCTTTACACCAGGTTTTCAGAAGTCTATCAAATTTTGAGTAAAATTAGTTCAGTGGAAGTCCGTCTGTCTGGTTGTTTGAATATAAGTTAATTACAAAGAGAAGAGAGCTAGATAAAATTTGGTATACAGATTTAACATCTATAGTGTAGACAGTTGTCAAAGTTTGAGCAAAATTCAACAAAGGTTTGAGTATCTGTCTGTCTCTCCTTTCAGAAACATGCAGAAGCGATTATGCAAAGATGCCATTACTTAAATGCATCAAATGTGTTATGCGATTTTTGTGACTCTAAGCGCATTTTTATATCAAATTTTGCTTTCAATTGGCTGGAAAAAATGTGACTAAAACACAAATTCGGTTTTTGGGTACTATTAACGCATAACGGATTAATCGCCAAATAACTCGCCAAGGATGACATGATAAATTCAGCAAAAATGCTAAATTCACTCCAAAAGTTAATATTTTGTATCTATTGTACGCCAATGCCATGCAATCCGTTCTCTAGCATGACAAGTTTATTAAAGAGCATGTCAGAAATTTTGGAGAGACTACTCCCGCAGGTATTATTTATGTTGCTATAATGTTTTTCTATTAGCCATTGCACTATACTCTAATTAGCATTTTAGATTGAATTCAGTAAATTCTAACTCAACTTATATCTGCAAAAGTAGATGGTTTTAGTCCATTTTGCTTTATTAATATTCCGCAGTCTCATAAACAGAGCCAATCTGAGTAGACGCAGAAAAGTGTATCTTTTTTTTAGTACATCGATTAGATATACTATGGTAGATATACTAAATTCGAAAATAGATGCTTCTATATATTAAAGCATATACTTCTCAGATATACTAAATACATCGATGGCAGATCTACTAAAACAGCACTTATTTACTTTTATATAGTGATATAGTATAAATATAGTGATTATCACAGTGTAGACTTTTTGTCTGAAGCTGTTCTTTAGTGCCAAATAACAAAGAAGAAAAACCGAAGAAGTAATTACAGAATGAGATAGATGCCTTCCATCTCTTATCTATCCAAGAAATCTTGTCTGGTTTTGTTGCTTAATTTTTTTATAAGTGTAATTTTATTATTTTTTAGAGTGTGCGTTGCTTTTCAAATTATCGCTTACTTTAAATTCTGCAAAATGGATTTTTCACAACATGCGCCAAAATGACGCCAAACCTAATACTAATGACTTCGAATTCAAAGTCAATCTCTTTACTGAAATGCTATTATGAAATTGATACACTTAGCGACTAGGAAAATTATTGCTTTGAGGCTTCTGATAGATTTAAATAGTCCTTTTATTGATGAGAGACCTAATAAAAAGAGAATAACACGACACGGTCTGCTGGCTTTGGATTATTAGTCATATAAAAAGAACATGTGGCGCTCTTTGGGGTTGGAATCTCTTATCTGATCCCTTGGAACTCATTGAATTAACCATCTTTATTGGAACAGTTTTATTACACGATTACAATCGCGAAAGAGCGCATCAGTTATCAGGTCAAAGTCTGCTTTTGCGAACTGCCGCTGCGTTAAAACGGCATTTAATGTGTTTAATTGATCTGATGAAAAGTGTGATGCCATCAGATGTTTTGCTATTTATACGGGTTGCCTTAAATGCGGTCTTTCATCTGATGTTGCCTATCAACATAGTTTATAGTGCATTTTAGTTGCTCCTTAAAATATACTTTCAAAATACAAAGTATCTCCAGTTCAAATAAAAAATAAAAACTCAAATACTGTTTTAATTCCTTTTACTTGACAAAATTTAAAGCAGCAAAATAATAATAATTGAAAATTTAAAGAAAAAATTCTTTAATAAGATATGCTATATTCCGTATATATAATATGCAATGATATTTTAAAATTTAATTTAATCCTAATTAATTTCCAGAGTTTTTTTTTTAATTTAGCAAATATCAAATTCATTCTAAAATATTCTCTTATTTCCTGAACCCATTCCACTTTTTCTATTTAATTAATTCAAAGCCTTCAACATTAATTCTAATTTAATTAATTCATTCTTAGATCGGCGATTCACACGCTCCGAGTGAAAGGATAAAAAATTGCTGACCTAAACCGATTCTTCTAAAAGATCTCTAAAATCTCTTTACCAAAATCGACACGTGTAAAGAAATCCCTATCAAAATCTCACAGCATATAATCACAGGGATAAATCTTTCATTAGCTTTTCCTCATTTCGCTTTTGTGTCGTTTTGTGTTGATGTGCTCGTCGCTTATGCTTGTACGTAGATCATGCCTCCCGGGATGCAATAAAACGAAAATAAAAAAAATTCAAAGTGTCTTCTCTGTCTTTGAGAGCGAAACTGATTCAAAAATTATGTTTATATATACATTATATAATAAAAAAATTACCATCTATGAAAAAAAAGAAGACTGATAATGCTCTTCACTTTATTTATTTGTATACATTAAATTTACATATTTTCGTGTTTGTAATATGTATAATTATTAAAAAAACACGTTATCGTGCACATTGATGGACCCAATAGTATCTATTTTGCATTGCACTTAATTGCGCATAAAGAGAATCGAATTTTCCTTCTCTAGCTGCGTTCGAACTTCGATTTTTTTTAAAAAAAGAAATCTTAAATTTTATTATCAAAATATTAACTCCCACTGAAGGACACCTCAGAAACGAGGATGAGAAGCTTCCGATATGGTGGTTGGTTCTCGCCACCTGGATGGGTATAGAAATGGTTGAGATCGACTCCCTCCTATCGATGACGGGACGTACTTCCCACGGGAAGGGTTATACCGTGGCCGGTGATGGCCCTTAGGACTCGACTATAGCTCAGATTCATTCGTGTACTTTCGGGCGGGGCGGGGTAGCCGGTTTAGAGTGTCAATACCTTAACCAATTTCCATGTTTATCGTGTTTTTTCGCATACTTATGATTTGACAAACCAACAGACAGTTATCTTTTGATGGATTTAGTTTAAATTTACAATTCTACCGATAATGTCAAACTATTGACTAAATTTTGCTCATCTGCAAATAACATTTTTCAATTTTTTTTCTTGAAATCCACACTTAAAGATAGGTAGACAGACTTTCATGTGACGAATTTCAAACAAGGTAGATATCAAAATATTTTGTTTAAGTACCGTGTACCAAATATCATATTTTAGCTAAATAAATTTCGTCTAATTCCAAAAATAAATGTTTGACTGACTTTAAAGATTAATTAAATCAGTAAATTAAAGTTAAATTTTTACTGTCACTGACTATTGCACACAAAAAAAATTGGAAAAAATAAAAGCTTTTAGAACCTTGTCCATATGAATAACAATCCTTGAGGAAAACGCATGATTCGGGAACACGCGATATTCGGATATTAAATGTTTCGCTGAGCCTTTTGCTTTAGGCATTTAGTCTGTGCCTCTGATATAATAAGGCAGCGTTTTTAGTATCAATAAAATTATGGTGTAAAGGTGAAAACTCCAGTTACTGCTCCCAAAAGTTCACTTTTTTTTTCATACAATTTATTTATTAGGTTGAATTTGATGCTCATTTAGTTGAATGAGCTGCACGCCATTCGGGTTGATTTCTGAGAAAAATGAATTTTTATGACCGCATGTACTCATTTAAGAGATACTTAGATCTTTACTCTTTTGCTAAAAGTACAGTCGCGTGTATGTACTCAAATATGTATTTTATTATCCAGTAATATTATTTCACTTGTGATTGCTCAGTATTAGAAATTGTTAGTCTATGACTTCGGAAACAGCATAAAAGCAGAAGCTTTTCCAGACGTTTTTATTGCTATTTTTAAATTAGATTCTTATGAATTCGGAAATGTTATATGATGCAACTGGCTGCAGAAGTCAAGTTCAGTAACTGAATAGGAAATTCATCATCTGACTGTTTGAAACATACGCAGCGCTTTCCGCAGGATGTGCGAATCTTCGCGAGTTTCCTGTGGGTTTATACTTAGTCGTTGCACTTTCATTGATTTATTTGTCAACTTTCACTTTGTAGGGAGTTGATATTATTTCATATGAGCCCGGTGTTATTTCAGCATTCGACGAAATTAACGCTTTTAGAAATTTTCTATTGGTGAACTTTGTTGCCTTAGCCTTTTAGTAAGGTAAGTCATGACTGTTTCTTTTATGTGTCTGTCGATACAGGTCCCCCCCCTTTTCCCCCAATGTTTACTTTTCAACGATGTCCACCATTGGATAACTTATTTTTATGTAATTTTATTTGTTTCATGTTTGTAAGGATGGAATTTTACAATAGATTTTTCGCTCATTTCTAATATATTAAGTTTTTGAAATTTTGTAAATTGTGTGTTCTCTATAACTCTACAGTATTGAAATATATTTTTTTCAATTTAAATTTGAGTTAATCGTTTAATTTATCTATTTTCGATTAATTGATTTTTAACCGATTAGTTTAATTAATTTTCAATTATTCTATCAATTAATCCATTAATATGATTCCACGCGTTTAGTGCTATTTGTAGAGAATTTGAGAAAATATTTATTTCAATATTTTTTAATAATTATAATACTGAATTAAACATGATATTAGTAGCATTAAAATATTTAATACTGTAATAACGTATTTAATGTGAACATTACATGCTTGTAATGTATAAAAGAATTAAGTAAAAAATTTATTTTTAGCATACTAATAAAAGTGCTTTTTAAAAATGCTATTATTATGTTTATTCCCTAATTTTTGCCATTTTTAAAGTATGTCTGAAAAAAAATTAAGAATCTTTAAATGAAGTTGTTTGTGCAAAATTCGATATTAAATATTATCAAGATTTTAAATATTATAAAGCCATTATTTTTATGAATATAAAAATGTTTTAAACATGCATGTAGCTTTTTTTTTTCTAGAGGCGCAAAGTCATTGTAAAAAAATTTCGGCCAATTTTGAATATTAATTTTCAATAGCTTATTTTTTTTTAATATCATTTTTAAAATATAGCTTCCAAATTTATCCAATTTGATCTGGGCCGCGGTGGCCTGGTGGTAAGGTCTCGGCTTTGGAACCGGAGGGTTTCAGGTTCGAGACCTGATTCCACCGAAGAACCGTCGTGTAAGGGGGTCTGTTGCACGTTAAATCCATCATGACCAAACGTCCTCCCGCTGGTGTGGTGTGGTGTGGAGAGGGGGGTGCCAGCTCAGGTGTCGTCCTCGTCATCTGACCGCGGTTCAAAATTACGAGGTCCGTCCCAAAATAGCCCTAGTGTTGCTTCAAATATAACTAAACCAAATAATATAACTAAATACCAATAATATAACTAAAATCAATAATATAACTGTAACCAAATAATATAACTGTTAATATAACTAAACCAAACCAAACTAAATCAATTTGATCTGTTTATAATTGATTTGATCTGTTGATAATAGTTAAATGTTTTTAATTACCTCGCGTAATTGTGCATATGAAAAAAATTTCAGTTTTTTTTTGTATTACGATATCTAGCTCCGATTTTGAATCATTTTAAAGATAATAAGCACATGGTGTGCGTTGTATTTAGTCAGCAACCGTCATCGGGAGTTTAATGACTATGTTTCTGTCTTATCATCTCACTGTAGCATTATCCGACGCCCGTTTACTATTACGGAAATTTGTGTTATAGACTTAACAGAAAACTTTCACTAAATTAATCTGTGTTATATAATTTTTCATTTTTAAAAATATAAAAAAAGAAGGCAAAGTCGAGCATTTAATTCTTGATGGCCATGGCTTCGTTCGCACGCCCCCTCCCCCTATTTTGGATAGCCAATCCTTCTTTATTGCTATACCTCCTTTTTGACGTATTAATTTTAATAAAAAAACGAACAATTTTTCAGTAAATCTGAACTTTATAGGAATTCTTCACAGAAATGTTTCATAAATACTTCATATCCGTTTAATTAATGTCTGCTGCAACCTCGCAAACATTCACCTTGTTTGATTTTTAGAATTGCATGCAAACGATCGCGTTTATTTATTCTTTGACGTGTGACAGAGGCAGCGATGCGATTTGGAGTATTTTTCTTCCTTTTTATTCGTACACAAATTATGTTCGTTCATTAAAACTACATCAGAAAAAAGTCAACTATCTGAAAATTCACCCGAAGCGTGCAGTGCTGAAGGCGTGGAACGTGCGTTCATGCGTCGTTTTTTCCTCGACACAACTGGAGGAAAAATTGGCAGGTGTCTGCTCGAAGCGGCAGATGTTAGTTGTTTCTGCATCTGTTTCAAGATTGGTGCCGTTCTTCATCAACGCTTTTGTTTGTTTTTTAAACCTGAAACATTTTGTTTCAAGAAATCAGTTGCGTCCAGATCTTAGTTAATCTTTCTTTTGAAGATATCGTTTTCACAACAACTTTCTTCCGTAAAAGAGCTACTTAAAACTTTTAAAAGGACGATCCCTATACGAATACACAAAAAGACAAGCTAAGGCAAAGGTAAATTCCTTTACCTTTAAGTTACTATTGGCAATATAAGTTGTTAATGTTAAAAACAGTCAAAATTAGAGCTGGAAAATCACTTTTCAATCCATAATTTCTAAATTATTGCAGTTATCGAAACATTTTAAATATGAAAGTTGCTCGCCTTAATGAGATGTTAATTTGGCTAATTGGATTTATTTTTCTGTCTTCAACGTTAAGAAAGTTATAGCGAAATGAAAATTTTAACTCCCAACCATTTCCACCCCCTTTGAGCTAAATGGACCATTTACGAACTCGTCCGAGAAAGAAAAGCTACAAAATATTTAATCTACGATTCTAAGATACAATAGATTATGAGCTGCATGAAATAATCGGAAAAACGCCTGCTGTTATCTATATAATAAGTGCTAAAAAAATCCTGCCTATCCGAACAGGACAGATTTGAAACTTGAACCAAACAAGAGTGCATTTTGTTAAATGGCTTTTAAAAAAACAATAACGACAGATTTTAAAGTTTTTTTAAAACAATACATCGAACAATTCAGTCTATAAGATATACTTAAAATGGCATGCTGTTAAACATTTATAATTTTATTTTCTCTAGCAAATACGAGATTTTTTTTTCTCATCAGGTTGGCATGCTCCGCTATCTTTACATTATTTTAGTGCTTTTGCATTAAACCAATTTTTGTTGGTACTTGAATTATTTTATGAAAATACTTTATTTTTCTTAGTTGATATGGTTCGCAAAAATTGTTTTTATCTTCAATCTTAACCATTATTTATTTATCACGATGAAAATATTTTAAAATTTCATATTTTTAAAATTCTTTCCATCCTTACTATATGTTTGACATAGCATCAGCATTTCTGCCACTTCCAACTTTAAATTCCAAATACCTTCTTCGTATTTTATATTCGCGTTTTTTCGAATTGACTTTTAGAAGCCGCTGACTAATAATCGTAACATTGTTGTGGTAAGGATAAATGACGATCTGAGTTGTTTTTTTTATCACTTTTTTGTATTTAATATTTTAAAGTGAAATAAAAGTACAGTTGCTTTGATTTTAGACTGGTATTGGAGTTGAATCCATATTTTTTCTACGTTGGAACCATGGTAAACTTTTTGCAAGATTTCGACTCCTAATCATGCCATTTCTTCAGGTTCATGCATGATCCGAAAACTGGTTCTACGAAATTTTACCGTAAATACGTCAAAACTGACATCGGAAATCAAACGTCACCCTTGGAATGATATGAAAATGTAAAGAGAATTTGGCCGATTAAGGTATGGTCTTAATGGCTTTGTTGCTTTAAAATAGCATAAATAAATTAAACTAAATTAATATATTTCTAATTTTACTCCACTGAATATTACACTGTGTAAATAAAATGTTCCTTTTATATTTGGATATTATTAAGGAGATCGATTCAATCTTTGAGTTTTAAAATGAGTTGTATGTACATGTTTATATTTCTGTTTTATTTGTAAAAGATACAGAAATTGAATTTTACCTCTACAAGGCAATTAGACATCGCTTATATTCACTACCAAAAGACTCCGATAAATTTTTCTTGTTCAATGAAATGAACCAGAATTCCATGTGCGATTCAACAAATTCAATCAAGAAGACATCCGAGAATATCAGATTCTATCGCAAATACGAACGAGGTAGTGGGAAACCGTCATGTGGCCGTGCATTTAGGAGGGAAAGAAAGAAAGAAAAAAAAGAAAAGGAACAAAGGAGGGGAAAAAAAAACATTACGTAACCGAAGCGAAGAAACAGCCTTTTTTTCGTTTAAAGTCAGATCTAATCCGGATCATATTTCCCTGAAAAAAGTCTGTTGCGAGTCGAAAGGTGCTCCGCTCGGATCACCCTCGTTCCACCTACGAAAGGGGTGGGAAAAAAGGCGATGAGCACCGATCGGTACTTACGCACTTGGGCCAGACAAATTGCATTACAATGCCCGGCTGTCTGGTTGTGAAAACCTCCAAGTGTAAACAGAGGAGCAAGTAATTCTTGACTATCTGGATGTGATGCGATAACTTGGACTCACTCAACAGTGGAAAGCGAGTCGTAGGTAATTAATATCTATGTCGACTTTTGCTCTCTGGTTTTTCAGAGCGTTGAATGGTTAGAGAGGATGAGCCATCAGAAACAAAACAATTAAACTTTGCTTTTATTGCGTTTTCACTTTCCCAATGGTTGAGCGTTTTTTTTTTTTTTTTTTCTCTATTACATGTATTTTAAAAGAGCAGGCTTTGCTAGATGACTCCATTTTGTACAATTGATTGATTGATTTACAAATATCTAAATAGGGCATTTTTTTTTCGTTTTCCTTAAAGTATTGATTAGTATTTGTAGAAGCACTGTTTTTTATTAGTATTTATTAGTATTTGTAGAAGCGGTTGTTTTTTATTTTTTTCCTCGAATCCATTTATTTTTAATATACTTATTCCTTTAATTTACTGTTTATTAAATACGTTAAAAATGAGTTTAATACACTTTATATTAAGTTTTTTTTCTTAATCCATTGACATTCTAACACATTTTAACCTTATACATTTGTAACGAATCTGATTCTCATTCTAAGGGATGCGGCGTTTCCATATTATTGTTAGATAATGATTATTTATAAAAGCCTTATAACAAGAAAAACTCTTCTATTAATTTTTAGAAATTATCAGAAACCTATAGGTATACTTTTGAGTTTCCTAAGCTTTAAAAGGTATCCTTACATTCGCATATGTATAATTATCTTATTGTAGCAATTGCATTACTCTATCTTACCTTTTGGATAATAGATGACGATGCCTGATTAGGTACGCATCTCATAATGCATTGCGATTGTTATTAAAATGAGATGAGATGCTGTTCTGTTAAGATGTGCGCGCGTCAATGTCTTCTCTTAGTGTTTGTTCTGTGTGAAATGTGTTAGTTAAAGAAATGTTCCCGGAAATATACGGGTTCATGCGTCCACAGCATGGATGAAAATGATCTTCATTCCCTCACATTATTACTTTTCAGAGTGCAAGGGGTTAAAGTTACTTTTTTATTATTTATAGTGCGATTTCATAATCAGCCACAAAAAGTTATATGACACACAATACATCATCAATCGAATCCCGGTTTTTTCCTTTTCGCTTTAAAAAAAGGCTGAATCATGTTCAATTTTTGTTATCCATGCATTTCATTCTTCAGAAAATTTCAAGCGGCTTTGTCTTACAGCACACAATAGTCTAAACTGTATCTGTATTCTCTTTACATCTGTCATTCCATTGTTCTGCAGACGAAACCTCCGTCGGTTTGACGACTGTGGCTTTTACATGAATTTTATTGCTCCGTTTCGTGCGACAAAGGTGCAAACAAGCGAAGAAAGTCATTAAAGCGTAGAGCGTGGAAGACAAAATTATGAATTGTGCGATCATTTCTTCTTTTTTTCTCGTCGATTTTGCTGATAAATCTTCTTCAAAAAGAATTTTCAAGTTTCTTAACCTAACTTGTCGGACTTGCTATCATGCATAAAATTTGTTTCTTGCATAAAGTTTTTTTTTTTCTTCCGCTTTTGTAATTATTTGCTCATTTGATTTTTCTTAGAAATATCATTATTACTTCATTCGTTTAATAGAAACTCGATCTCCGAAATTAAACAAAAAAAAAGGGCTAATGTTAAAACGTAGTGAAAAAGGTTTTAATGGCATAACTATTTCTAAGTTGCGCTTTAATGATTGGATATCTTAAAGGTCATTGTTATTGCTGTGGCGATTAATCTTACTTTATCTAGCGTAACTGGCTAAGTCCATGAACCAAGGTCATATGATAAAATGGAAATGTAGCCTTTTCTATTATCAGAACAATATGTAACACCAAGTGTATGTGGTAGAAGCGTGATTTTGTATATATGGGTACGGTGTCTATATCCCTTTATATATGGGTAGGGTGTCTATATCCCTTTATATATGGGTAGGGTGTCTTGGAGGAAATTGGGTCACATTTGTATCTCCATTAGAAACCCTGCTCTACTAGTAATTCATTGCCAGAGCGGACAGTGTTGAATCTATAATTTCGATCCACCTTTTTCGAGGGAATCTAGTTAAGAAGCGAATAATAGAACTTGTAGCATTATTACTTCGTATTCCTTAATAATACCTTGTTTTAACCCAATAGGCCATTATTGGGACCAGAGTACCAGTTACTGTGACTCTGTGCTGGAGGGCTTTGAAATCGGAATAATTTGGTTTCGGAACTGGATTTTATCGAATATTTATTCAGGATCTTGTCCTGGTGTACTTTAAACCTGTCCTTGATCAAAAGTCCTCTATTTGATGTGCCATAAAATTTTAGAAAGTGATGTACCTATTGGCCATCTACCCTTATGCCAAAGTTACACATATGTGCGTTGTGTAGTTTCAAATAAAGGTGTTAATTTTGTGTACAAGTCCTTTGGCATTTATTGGCTATAAATTTTAATTATATAATTTTTTCTAAAATTATTTTGGATGAACTTAATTGTTTATTTAATTCAGAAAAAAATTTATAAACAAATAAGTTAAATAACAAAAGGAATTGCTTTTCAGCTTTATACGTGTGTGTGTGTGTGTGTGTGTGTGTGTGTGTGTGTGTGTGTGTGTGTGTGTGTGTGTGTGTGTGTGTGTGTGTGTGTGTGTGTGTGTGTGTGTGTGTGTGTGTGTGTGTGTGTGTGTGCGCGCGCGCTTGCATGCGTATTGTTTAAATAAGGAATCACCTTTGTAATAGTTCCAATAGCAATGTGTACTTTAAATAAGATATAGTATTAGGTAAAATAGAATCTTCTAAGTTGAAAGAAACTTGCTAGTGAATTCAAACAAACAAACAAAAAGTAATCCTGTAGAACATTCTTCATTTTGTCCATTTTGCATGTCAGTGCCATGGCAATAAATCTTTTTGGAAAATAGCCTTTCGCCGTGTATTGGAATCATTAAAAGGTCAAACATACAGAATGAGTTAATGCGTGAAAACTGCTGAGACATTATGCTATTGACTTGAATTTAGCGTGATGGCTTTCAGACTCGGCGAAGCAATCTTCTCGTGAATCACATATCTGTTCCTCTAAAACGACTGCGTTTCACTTTTTTACTGCAATCACTTCATTTTTTTTTCATTTCATGTAATTTTATTTTTATGTTTTAGATGATGAAAAATTTTCTTTGTGGAGCAGTGTTTATTTTCATTGTATTCGTGATGTTTACAAATTTCGGTGTCGCTGGAGTTAATTTTGTTTATTTTTAATCTTCTCTGTTCGCTTGATAGCTTTTTTTTTAAAAAAAAATTAATATGTTCTCCTTATTGGTTTGTCTAATTTCGTTTAATAATCTCCATAATTCTTATGGTTTATAAATCTAATTTTAGATGTGTTCCGAAAATTTTCATCCTTTTTGCGGCATTTTGTGTTATTTAATCCCGCTCTTTGTGGTTAATCCCTTTTTCATTATAAATAACTTTTTAATTAATGATTTATATACTTTGATTTTATACTGCTTGTTTTATGCATGGGATAACGGATTAGCTTTTTAAATATACTTAAATAAAGCGGTAAGCACTTGCTTTAAATAAATTGAAAGCATTTTTTCATAGGTGGCTTATCTGTTTTATATGTTCTTATCTATTTCAATTTGCCCGTTGTATTGCAATAAAGTTGCAATACAGTTTGTTTTATTTATACTTTTATTAATTACTGGAAGTTAAATTTTGAATGTGTCAGTGAAATATTTACTCTTTGGCTGAAGTTGCCCAACATTACACTGATTTTTGCATCGCTTTCTCCTTTCCACGTACTCCCGTGTTTAAAATTGTTTATGATGAGCCAAAAAATCTTTTTAAAAAACCTGTGAAATTGCTATTAAATTGATTTACAAGATGTCTTTATTGTAGATGTAGCCTTTCTTTGTTGATTGCCATTCGTAATGAAGGGCTGCGTCTTTAAGCACACATTATGAACCATTTGTAGTAGAATTGAAACTTTTGATCTTCGCTTTTCCTTTATCTTATTTCCTTATTCAACTTTCTATTTCTGGTTGTGTCACTGTTTCCATTCGGATTAGAGCGTGTAAGCCGAAGGGAAACAATTCATTATTTGGTTGGTACACAAGAATTTTTTTTAATAGGAATGACTTCATTTTAGTTTCGATTCAAAATACAATAAAGAAAGAGATTTCTGATTGTTAATGTATTATAGTTATTCGAAATGTATTTGTTGTAAGTCAATTTTATAAGTTATTTTGAAACATCAAATTTAAACTAAACAAATCTGCTTTGACACAAAAAGTAGAAATAATGAATGCGACTGATTTAGCTGAACCAAGCAACTAACTATGCTAAAATATAATAAGTTTAGACGTGAATACCGTATCTAAAAAAATTTTAATTTACGAAACTGATTCTTGGTTACATTGTAATAACAATAAACTACGATTCCTAAATTATTTAAAGACTGAATTTTGGTATCTTTCTGGTGATTCAAAGTTCTATCTCAATTTTTTTTTAATAATTATTTGACCCTTCTAGATTAATCAAGTTTGTATGTCTTTATTTTTCAGCACGGTAATAATCTTAAAAAAAAAAAAATAAAATAAAACTACTTTGAAATTAGATATATTTAAACCAATAAGGAGTAAAATGTTTTGTGTAGCAGCATGTGTTTAACAGTACAGTTGTGCTACTATGAAAATATATTAAATTGTTCTTACATTTCAGTTAACTATGAAAACATTTTCAGTTAGATGTGTTACATGTAACTTTCTGTTCACAATGTTTTTCAACCAGTTTACAAGTTAGTGCTTAAATTCATTTTTAAAAATAAACTTTGGCAAATATGATAATCAAATCTGGCTCTTGAAGCCATAAAAATTCTTCTTCCTTACTAGCATTTGAGGGGGAAGGAGGAGGCGGGGAGGACTTAAAAAAATTATTTCATAGTTGTGTATGAATACTTATAATAACTAACTATAGTTACTGGATAGTGTTATTTTGTCTTTTATGTAGTAAATACTTAATGGATTAGACTGTTTTTTTTTAACTTAACCTTCGAATATCTTGCTTATTCAAGAAGGAATTTTTCATGAGAATTGGAAATTCCTTAATGCCACGCTTTGTCATGTTTCAAAAATAAAAACACTTAATCTTCTAGTAGAATTCTATAAATCACATCTATTGATGCGTGCATTTCTAAGCGAGACAAGTGAAAGAATTTGAGCAGAATAGAATTAAGTACGTCTTGCCGATTGAAAATTCAAGGCTGCTGTAAAAATGACGATTGATTGTTGAATGTTAGCTGCGAACTCTAATTACAATCAATGACATTTCAAAAGCCTAAGCTATTTAATGTATCTCTATTAAATCCTCTGGCTACGATCCTAAGATATTTAAAAACAATTTATGTATATGAACAATATATTTTCGAACACTTGTGTTCGATTTCCTTTGAAATGAAATTATGTACATGAAACAAGAATCATTTAATTCTGTAGAGTTCTTTTGATAGCTCACGCCCACATCATTAGCCTGGCACACACGTGTGTGTGTATGTGTGTGTGTTATCCGGCGTCATCGGAAGTGCAACATGAAATACATTGATAATCATTGGATAGTGCTCACTTGCATCTCCAGAGCCTCTGCAGTATCAGGCAAGAACTAGCCGACCGTTTTGCTGCATTGAGTTTTTCACTTTGGTTTCGTAACCATTGCAGTATGAAACGCGGCATAAAGAACGTTGGCAGCAATTAAATAGCGCTCGCATACTTCCGATTTTACTATTCCAAGACCGAGGAGGACCAGTTAATGACAAAAAAAATCGGTAGTATACACCGAATTATAGCTTTTTTGAACTTCCAGTTTACAGACAGTTAAGTTTATTATTGTTGCGCATGGCGTTCCTTGTGAATTTTCTACTTGTGAATTTGGTGGATTTTCCTTTAAGTTTCCCTCTAACTTATAAAATCGTTCACAAAATATAATTCATTATAAAGGATTTCATAGATATATTAGACTATTTCTGAGTTATAAGAGTTGAGGAACTTGCAGAAGCTGGATGATGTTTACATCAAAGGAATATGCACTAATTAGTTTGAAATTATTGTATAAAAAATATTAATCATATTGCAATTTGCAGAGCAAACGTACTTATTATTATACAATTTGAAGTTATGAAAAAATAATTTAAAAAATCGGCATTGCTATTATTTTAGTACTAAGGTTACATAGATCGAGATATTTCACTGATAAATGGCCTATTTTTAAATGAATTTCACTTTCTTTCTTCTTCAAAGACTATGACTAATTTTCTTTCGTCATTCTATCAAAGAAACAATGTCAGAAAGCAATAGATTGTATTAAAATTAATTCTGAGTATATTTATTGTATGCAAATTATCTATTCCTTTGTGAATTATTCACCATTTTATGCAAATTGCCATGCTGCATTTGCTAACTTATTGGTTTTTGTTCATGTGGAATATTCAAGATGCATTATTTTTTGCAAACTCGCATTATAAATTCAAACCTCGCAGTAACAGCCTTTCCTTTTATTCTGCTGAATGCTGTATACGTATATTTTAGAAAAATATGAACATCATTTATAAAGTTAAGTAAAATCAGAATTATTTTTGTAAAAGGTTGAAAACAAAAGCACAAAATAAATTGCAGACGATAAGATTTTTCAAACTATATTTAATGTGCTACATCTACTATTATAAAAAACATAAATACTCGCTTATTTGTTTTCAAGTAATTTATTATCTGTATTGTGCTATGTAAATATTAATGATGATTCAAATCTGACGGAGGGTTTTATTTCTTTGTTGATGAATGTGAAAGCAAAGTGCAGAGCCAACTGGCAGGTGGCCATATTTGATTTACTCTAAGTTTTACAAAATGAGACACACCTAACTTATGCATTTTAAAGAATGAGTCTTTTGACGACGACAGCATGGAGAAATCTGCGCCGTATAGTTGAATAGACTTGAATAATATTGTTAATTTTTAAAAGTAATTGATATATTGTAATAAAACTAGTGGAATGGCTGTGATAAATGGTGCTCAGGGCATATTATAAATTTTCGCCCTTCCGTTATCGTTCATTGACTTATGGCTGTACGAAACAACCCAAAAATATTATCTTCACGTCGCTATCCTCCCCCTCCCCTCAAAGAATGATGTTTGAAGCAAATATTCATCTTTTCCCTACCCTTTTGCATTGAACCGAGTTTTTTAATAATTGATATTCTGTGTGAGAAAGTACTATATTCATTCCACATGAATGTAATTTCATTCCTAGATAACGTCCTAGAGCACTAAGGTACGTAGAAATAATAAAATCTTATTCACTGGAAATGCAGTCAATCACTGCCTTTTGCTTATTATTAATTTGAATCGCCGCTGGCTACAATTAAATACATTGTAAGTAATCGCGCTTTTTAAAATTTTTTACTCGCTTAAAAAAAAAAGCTAGTTTTTATGTTGATAAAAATGGAAATATGTAATTTATTTTTCACTCATTTCCTGGTTTTGTTAGAATTTTGATATTTTGTATATTTATATATTATCGATGACAATACACGATTTTAATCTTTTCAGAACTTATCAATCAGTTAAAGGAGTAATTTAATTATATTTTTGTTCCATGTTGTTGGTGCTGTTAGTAGTCATTGGGGGGGGGGGGGATTATTTCAAGGTTCCATAACATTTCTAATTATAAAATACAAACTGAAACCCATAAAGTATAAAATAATAAAAATAAGAATATTTTAATGGATTAATAAAAATGTTGTAAAAAAAGTATTTATTAAATTCATTCAGAATCCAAAAGGAAATCGTAAATTTGTTATTTTTAGAGAAAGAGAACCAAGGTCATGCACATGGACTTTTTTGAAAAGTCATTTATATTATGAGATATAACACAATTTTCACATCTTGAAATAAATAATGAGGGAGGGACAGTGGCGTTGTGGAGATTAAGTGGCGTCTGGGATATTCTATGATTTCTTTCACCCAAAACCACCCTCGATGAACTTCCGAATAAAGATGAATAGTATTATATTTTTTCTCATCTTTTTTTATAATTTTTATATTCCGAAAAGTAATAAATAATTACATAATGATATATATACGAAGGTGGCGATTTCTTTTTAGAGCTTAAGAAGCTGAAATGGGTTTTTGTAAATCTTAAAAATTAATGAGCATTGCTCTTATACAGCTTTTATAATAATCATTATTTAACAAGATTGTGAGAAAGATGCATCTTTCAGAATGGCGAGTCAAACTTGTGAGAAAGATGCATCTTTCAGAATGGCGAGTCAAACTTGGCGTAGGAGAACAAAGAATTAAAAAGTGTCTCTATGGTACCCTCTGACATATATATATCTTCTATGCCCCCTGGTCTCTACGCCAATGGGAAAGGGCATAAATGGAGACTGAAATAAATAAACTGATTTTAAAATTTATTTTTTCACTTATTACTATACTGAGGGATGCATCGCCAACCTGTTTATGACTAGATAAATCTGGAGGTGAATAGGTTTAAAAGTCCAAGGTCTTGGTGTATTTTATTGGTACTGAAAAAAAAATTAAGACTTTCTTTCTTTA
Organism: Argiope bruennichi; assembly: GCF_947563725.1. Taxonomy (NCBI): domain Eukaryota; kingdom Metazoa; phylum Arthropoda; class Arachnida; order Araneae; family Araneidae; genus Argiope; species Argiope bruennichi. The sequence continues at coordinate 44,109,787 of NC_079153.1, read as the reverse complement.
TAAAATATTTCGGTTTCATGGCCTTGGTTTTGACAACATCCCTGACCGAAGCCATGCAATCTCGGCTCAGTAATTGAAGCAGGATGAACTTCGTTGTCTGGTAATCAGGAAGGAACCCCTCAAGTCGGTATTGCGGCATAATAGGGCTGATAAATATCTTTGGGATTGGTTGGGTGGTTATATTTGTTTCTTCGTGCCTCACTGAATCCTGTGAAAGCCGAAGGAGAAGAAATACAGCAATTTTTCAAATCTTCTTCACAAGATGAATGTCTTTTCCATCAGGTATTTGGCTTTTTGTTTGACATTCTTTTTCAAACTTTGGTTTATTTTGTTTGTTAAATTCAGAATAAAATTGCTTGAGGGGGGGGGAGAAGTTTTATTATATTATGACTTTTTGGTTTATTGTAATCTTTAATTTAATTTTTCTACGGTCCCTTGTTTTTTTTATGAACATAATATTACCCCGTTGCATTCGAAAAAGTAATTCTATGCATAATTCACTTAATGCATGGACTTAATAATTACACCAAAAAATAAATACATACAGTTGTTTTAAGTTTAATTTCCCCAAAGCAATGAATCTATATCTTTTTTACCATTCTGTAAGTATTTTTAACAATTAAAATTAAAAAATAAATTTTAAAAAATGTCAAAAATGATGATGCATTGTTTTGATTGGTGGGTGAGAGGCACCATCCGAGTGTAAAGGGTTAAAATATTGTTTAAAATTCGAAATTATTTTAATTCGAATTTTAAAGCATTTTTATTTCTGAATTCTTTCTGGTAATTTTAACCGAGTTCGTATACATTTTGTTGCTGTTAATCATAATCAAATAATTTTTAACTCTATTGTTGTACAATATACTTCATAAAAAATGAGTAGAAGAAAAAAAGTTCGCTTAAAAATTTAAAGGAAAGAAATAATTAATGATTTTTTTAAAGAATGACTTTTATTTTTATCATTATTTATTAAAATTATTTACTATTTATTTTTTATAAAAAAATTACAAAGCATGATCTTTGTCACCTTAGCATAAATCTTTGTCATCTTAGTTTTAAAATTATTGTTTTCTTTTACTTAATATTTGGACCTAGCTAAACAGCTTAAAAATAAGTTTTGATTGCATTAATTTGTGTCGAAGCGAAGTTTTCAGGAAAAAAAGACTTAATTGTGAAGCAAATTAAATATGGAAATCGTCTTATACTCATCTTTAATGGAATCAATTTTTTTGACAAAAATTGTTTTTCTGTTTCGTGTCTGCACTTAATGTAATTTTAATTTCGCGTTGAACTTCATTTTCGTATCGTTTTATTTAAGGAAAATTTCTATAATCTTCTTACCATATTAACATATTTAATTTAATTTTTATACTCTTATAATTAAAACTGTTTCCAAAATTTAAAAAAAAAAAAAAATGCAAGCAACATCTTTTTAACTGTTTAGCTCCATTGGGCCTAAAATAAATTGCAAAACTGAGATTAAGTTTTATAAATATAATGGGTTTATTAAACGCTGCTCGTACAATATCTATCTTCCTGCAGTTTTTTATAATTAATTATGTAATTATATAATTAAGTCCAAGTGACAATGTTTAAAAATCGTTTGGAAATTCTTAAGTATATCGCCTCCCTTCTTCGGTTACCCCTCCCCTTTTGTTATGGATTGAAATTACAATAAATGCTTTAAAAAAAAGTCATCTAATTAGAAGGCTAAATGAATGCATATTTCAAGAGATTAATACAGTTGCAAAAGTTATTAAATCATTTTTTGCATTTTAATTTCCTTGCCATGGCAACAAAATTTAAAATCCGATCGTTGAGATTCGATTTAAAAAAAAATCGCCCATCATTTATTTCATTACGTATAACCATCTATAAAACATATTGTATTTAAAAGATTTTATAATACTCAGAAAATGTGTAATTTTGTGTCATATAATTATCTTAAAATTGAATTTTATGATATGAGGTTTGTGTTATCGAATTACTAAGCATTTTGGCCGAATTTAATCATGAACATTTATTTTATTGCTTATTTTATATTTCCCTGTTAAGTTGTGTTCACTGTGATCAAAAACTTTTTGTGATAAATTATTAATTATAATCTACTGGCACAAATTGAATTTTCACAAATTTTGTAAAATGGGCTGTATTCATATTAATCACTTGTATAATAAATAATGAATTTCATAGTAAATATTATTAATGAAATTTATCTAGTTAAAGAAATCTTCGTAATATATGATTTTAAACCAATAAAATATTGATTTTTGAAAGAAAATTTTTTTAGAATTTTAAGGAAAAAGTTAAAGAAAAGAATATTTTTTACTTCTCAAAGTTTTTTAGAATTTAGTAAGAAAGAGAAATCTAAGATGGTAGCATTGTCGATAGTTAATATCTGCTCCCTTTCAAGGTCATCTTTTACTTTTTGTTATATCTTTCTTCGGAAGCAATAAAATCAGGATATTCCGGATAGACGAAGCAGGCTTTTTGTTTCTCAGTTAAAGGGAATTGAAGAACAAATCTTGAATCGAAAAAGAAAGACAAAATAGTAAATTACAGCAACGTTTTTATCATCATACATTTCCGAGTTTCATAACTGTAGTTTCAATTTATGAATATGGATTTTAAGAAAGGGTGGAGAGGGGGGGGGGAGGTGACGAAAAAGGAAAACATTTAGAATTTTGGCCATTTGCCACTGATGTGTAACACTAAAATTTTACTACCATACCCTTGTAAAAATTTAGAAAACACTAATATCGTTTTCATTTTTATGCCATTTTGTGCATAATTTGATTTCGTTACACATTATCTGATTGTCAAATATGAAATGGATAGCATTAGCGCAGCTTGTTAAAAAATCTTCGATTTAATTGATTGGGATAAATATTTGCTTTTAGCTTTTCCGAAATCCCTTTATTTCTCAATTTATTTCGAAGAAATGCAGATTTTTATTGCAATTCAAAATGCAGAGGAACTCGGTCTAATTCGAAGCTGACGGGAGATAGCAAGAAAAATTTGGTGTACCCGAAAATTCGAATTTCGAATAGCTATGTCTAAAAATCAGTACAAGAGAAAAGGAAAAATTTTAAGCTTGAAGTATCTTTATAAATGCATTTCTTATTTTATAAAAAGTGAAAAAAAAAAATTAGCGGTACGTAATTTTAAGTAATTGATATATGTATTCGGTGCATTGCGCAGCCATAATTTCTTCAAATCAATTACAAGACTTGAAAGTTATTTATTCATTTACGATTATTGAGAAAATAAAATTTAGATATATTTAGTTAAAAAAATAATTTTTTTAAAATACAATATCTCATAGTTTATTGGTTGATTTCGAATTAACCAAAAGAAATTGGAATTATAAATAATTTAATATTGTGTGTAGAGAAAAATCAAATTCGAAGTAGAATTGCTCGGAGAAGCTCATTTGTATTATTGTAACGAAATGAAATATTTAAAATGGCTGATATGGAAATAATTGTTTCGAAACACTGGACAATTTCATTCGGAACCTCAGCACAGCTTGTTAGCGACTTCTTGTAATTCTGAATCGAGGTCAGATAACAAAGACAATACCAGAGAAATTATTAGGAATCAAATGACTTTAAAATCGAAAATATTTATGCAAACAATACATTTAGTAAAAATGCAAATTTTATCTTTGTCAGCATTATAATAATTCTGTGTTGAAACCATTAGAGAAAATATTGAAGAATACCTATTCAAAGTTAATTAAGAAATGCCATGAAAACTATGAATTTCTGCCATTCAAATTTTGGAAATAAGCATGCGCACAATGACATTTCTCGATATAACACTCAAATGGTAACTGCATCATCTAAGCTCAAAATGCATTTCGTCTCATGTGGTGGTGTGACATCACACCCTTTTACTGATGCAAAAAGGTAGGGGGATTCTAAAATTAAGCTGGCGCTGTGCATTTGTGATTTCATCGTATGATTAGGAATTGACTCAATTACTCATTATCCCTGTGCAGTTGTTTTATCGGTATTCATTAATTTAGTAAGGTTAGGCACTCCGGGATATAGTATTATATTTTAGCTCCCTCTAAATATTTAATTTTAGGTGTTCCAATTTTTCTTTCGTTTCATTTCTGAAAATAAATACCTATGATATATATCTTGACTGTACTTAAATTGTTTCACCGATGAAGTCTTACATAAAAGGTATTGCTAAATTTTGCCGCATACTAAGGATTTCTCACTCTTGACCGCTTGCACTCAAAAATCAACAGTATTATACGAAAATTTAAAACACAAAATGATATATTTTGTGTATTTTCTTTATTCTTTTAAAATAATATAATTTATATATTAAAGTATTTGACAGTAATGATTTATTAAAGACAGATCATTTTAAGATTGTTCGTTTTTGTCATTTAATATTCATGATTTTTAAAATCATAACTAAGGAAGAATATTTAAATTTATCACTAATAATTCATCATCATTTATTACTTAATGAATCCTGTCTAAATTATTATGCTATTACTGAAGATTCCAAATTATTTCTCTAGGGGAAAAAAAAAACACATATACAAGGAAAATTGGAGAGTCTAACAGAAGAATTCGAAAATTTCTATTTGGAAATTCTGCCGGGATTAATATGGTACAATAACTTTACGATTACAACTAATGTTAGAAAATTAGCCTCGGGTTTTTATATCTAGAATTAAATAAAATATTTGTATAGAATTTAAAAAATAAATTGGTTTACAATTAGCTATTTATTTGAAATTTGGCATAAAGAATACATGACAATTGTTTTCAGACTTAATGAAAAATAATTTTCAATCAATACTTTAATGCCTTTTACATCTGCGAAGTAATAAAACGATAGACAATTTTATGAATAAATTGGTATAGTGTTTTATTGTACAGATAAACTTTTTAATATCATATTTGTTAAAACATATTCACATATCATTATTCTTTCCAGTTCATTCTCTTTGTAAATATTAACTGCAACTGACACTGGTATTTCGTTGGCGCGTTTGGCGTCATTTGAGTCTCGTTTCGTTTTTAACCAGTAACCTTGGAAGCAGGAGCAGCAGGCCCGTGCGTTTCCGCTAGGGGAAGAGATGCGTATTTTTTTATCTCTTGAAACACCCACTCGATTGAGATCGTTCAGTATTTAAAATGAAAAATATTGAGATGTAAGTGTGTAGCGTTTGATGGAACTATTTCGCGAGCTCTTTAAAACGAAACAAATAAGAATATATCCATTATGACATGGAAAGTCAGTGACTAAAAATCGGAGCACATGAGTATATCTCTTACTAAGAGAAATATTGTTTCCTTGTCAAATGAAATCGCTGTGTGAATAACATTTTCATAGCTGTTCTCTTCCAACGGTGTAAAACTATATTTCTGTGGTGATTTAAATTCTTCTTACGGATAGTAAATTTTTGAAGCAGCATTTCTTCTCTTTGATATTCCATATTTCTTTTCGCCGGTAAATAATGTAAGTACATGATGAAAGGTTGATCTTAATGCTTTTGTTTCGCTCCAGTTAAGTGATATTCGGAAATTAATTATTCATTTAATATAAATTGCTTAAAAGTTATACCTATTAGTTCAGTGCATTTTTAAAAAAAAAAACTATCAGATGTTGAAAAATTAACCGACTTTTATTATAAATGTAATGTTTAAAAGATAACTGTGTTGTTTCTCTTGGCTCCTGGATTTAAAGAATATGTGGCAAATACGTTACACTTTAAAATTAATAATTGATATTTTAAGAGAGGAAAATTTCAGATATTTGCTATATATTTTTTGTGAAGAAAAAGTACTATTTTTATTCATATGTCATAATATTGTAGTAATTTTGTCATAAGTCATACAAATAGTCGTAAGACTATGTTTCCTATCAAAGCATTATATTTAATAATGAGAAACTTTCTGAGCAAAATCTTTTCAAAAATAAGTTGCTTTTTATAATTCAGAGTAAGAGATCTTCTAAAAAATATATATTTTCTGGAAAAAAATAGCTATTCAAACTGTTGGGAAAAAAAATTTAAAATATTTTATTCAAACAATCAGATTGCTACTCAAACTTCCTTAAACATCTGTCACTCCATATTATGTTTTTATATCTGTTAGTTATATAAGCTGTAGTTCATAGAAAGGTATTTACACTGCATTTTCATAGATTTTTGAAATTTTTGACCCAACATTACTTTCAGATTTGGTAAAATCTAGTTATGAAAAGGGGCAGTATATATTATATATGTTGTAATTTTAAGGGTTTTGGATTAAATTATTAAAGATTAAATTATTTTGTTTTTGTAAAGGAAAATTTCAATCCTTTGCCGTTCCCATATGTTGTTCTTAGAAAAATTAATCCAATTTTAATAATATTGCTTTAGTTCATATTATTATATCAAATGAATATGTATATAGAACAAATGGAGTGTGAAATAATGACTGATGCTATTGAAATATATTATAGTTCTATGAAATTTTTGTTAATTTTTCCATCTGAAAAGTATTAAGTTTCTTATAGAAATTGACATTATAGAAATAAATGACAATTTGTAGACTGTCTAGTTATCATGATAGATGGTTCTAATCATTTCAGTTTCTCCTCACCTTTTTCTTATGTAGAATTAGAATATAAGTTGACAATTCTTAAAAGAAACACTAGTATAAAAAGTAGAAGATAAATTGTGAAATTTATTAACATAGAATGATATTTAAAGTCTTTTCTGTCATCTGATCTGGGGTAAGGTTGAGGCATTTGTTTGGGTTGCATGTTTAGAAATGTTATTAAATGAAATAACCTTTCTGATAATAAAATTGATAAAAGTAATAAAGAAGGATATTCCTTTTATCTTCAATCTTAAGTAAGCGTATAGAGAATCTATATCAGCCTTATTATTTGTAATAATATTTATAATACAAATTTTCTTAACTTAATTCAAATTCTATTTTAACCAAAATGTCAAAAGTCATTTGTATATTTCAATACTATTGATGAAGAAGGCTGATATAAAAATTGTATACAATGCACAAAAAATTTATTTTGTACATATAATTGTCTATTATGTAAAAAGTGCATAATATATGCTATTTTTCTGATTACAAATTTACTTTAAGTGAAGAAAAGGTTTAAATAAGGCTCAGGCATTCATTCTTATTTGTTTCTAATTGTCTGAATTTGCTTTAATTTAAAGGTGACTAGTTATTTTACAATATGCATATTTTGAATGTTAATTATAAAATATTTCTCTATTTTATTTCAGGTGTGAACAAAGCATTTCTCTATTTAGTATATGCTTTTGTGTCTTACAAAGTTTTCCAAGATGAAGTACTGTGAAATAGCTACTGAAATTGCTTGTGCAAATATGAATTCATATAGTAAAAATGAGGTAACTTTCTATGTTCGTACAATTTAATATATATTGAAACTGTAAGAAACTTTATTTTTAACATTTCATTAAAACTAGTAGAATTCACCGAACCTCTGATTGATTTATGTGTTTGAATTATTTTGTCAAAACAGTTCCATAGGAACGTTTTACATGCAAAACTGTTTAAAAACTTGCTTTTTTTTTTTTTTTTTTTTTTTGCTTTTGTGTATTTGGTATTTAAAAGATTTATCAAATTTTATAGAACATAGAACTTCTCACGTCTTCTCATTTCGAACCTTATAATTGTGAAATAATACTGAAATTAGATATATTGATAATAAGATATTTTTGTTTGAGAGAAAGACGCTTATCAGAAAATCTTTCTCTGCCTTTTTCTTATTGAAATTTGTTTCACATTCTTGTGTGCTTTTGCAATTTATTCAGTTTTATATGATGAAGTACTGTGAAAATGCTTGCGCAATTACAACCTTACTTAATCAGCTACATATAAAGTTCAATGTTGCTATAATTTAATTGTTTTTAAATTAAAACATTGTTTGCATTTTAAATTTAATGCATCTATTTGCACATTAGTTTTGGTTGGTTCAAAATCAAAATTAAAATTTGTAAAAATAATTATAATTTTTTTTTTTAATTTGTGTTTTTTTCTTAAATATGTTGTTACTTTTATAAGTGAGTAATTTAAAGCCTTTTATTTCCTCTATTTCTTTACATTATGTGGAATAAAAAAAAATAATTGTTTCACTTAAAAAAAATTCCTTAATTGTTAATTGTACTGTTTATTTTGTTTTACTGTACAGTTGTTTTAGACACTGTATACTCTTTGTTTATTATAATTACTAATGGAAATTGTTTCAAGATTTATTTAAATTTTATTATATACGTTATTAAAATGAATAATTGGTTCTTATAATGTGTCATTTATTAAAATTGTTAAATGCTAAAAATAAAACTTTATTTTTGTCCATTTTTAGTTTAAAAGTTTTCATTTTCTCTTGCTGTATTCCTTAATCTGAATTCTTGAATGAGTTAAATTTTTCAGATCATGTATGCTTTAATTTTACAAAGTTCCGTCATATTTGTTTTGCATTAATGTTAATTGCTGTTTAAGCTGTCTGGAACTCTGCATACTTCCGTCATTATCTTAGAATTTAATATTATTTTATTGGATATCTTTGATAATTCTATTTGAATTGGACACTATTTTAGCTTCATTTTTTAGTTAAGTTTTCTAATAAACATATTAACATGCTAAATTAATCTAAGATGTACAATGTATAAAAATCATGTTATCTATGATTGGGCCCAGACATATTGGTATTCATATATTTAGTGCTTTTTTTATCATTGTAATTTAGAAACAATTTAAGCAAATTTTTTCTTATGAAGTTTATAGAAATTTCCAAAATACTTCAAATAATTTTTGCTGAATTTCACTTTTATGATATAAAGACATTTGCAATAACAAATTATCTTCGACATATTTTCCTTTTTTATCTCAAATATATCACATTCAATATGATTTTTCTTCCTCAATATATTTTTTAGCTATTTTTAAAATATTATCCAAATTAACAGAATGTTTACATTTTTTAAAAATTTTATTTGTAGGGCTTTAATTGCATTTCTAATTCACATGAAACTTTGGATACACGGTGGAATGGCGAGATAGCACATCAGAAAAGTTATGATGCAGTTGTTTTTTCCGTTTTAAAAGTTGCTCCAGAGGATTTTGCTGTAAGAATTTCTCTTATTATTTTCAAATGATTTATTTTTCTTTTTCATTAATTTGTAATGAAATGCTTTCTCTTATTTCAGAGCCAGTTAACATTGATGGATTTTCAAGTGTTTAAACTAATTCAACCTGAGGTAAATTACATGAATTAAATTTTTTTGTGTGTCAGTTTTACTTCATTTTGTTTTTAATTGTTCTAATGCATTTTTTAATATCCTTCATTTTAGGAATTGTCAAGTTGTTGTTGGAACAAAAAAGAAAAAATGACATATGCACCTAATGTAGTTGCATTTACACAAAGATTTAATCATGTAAGTTTTTTATTGGCAGAGATACCTGGCATTGTTCTGGTTGAAAATGTTTTCATATCATAATTTTATTTCATTGATATTCTTACATACATAATTAGATTAAGTATGTAATTTTTAAACTATGTAGTATTTTAATATAAAAATAAATGTGTATAAAATATTATAAGAAATCATATCAATTATACCAAACAGCTTTTAAATCTTTTAACTTATAGAAAAATTTTACTTCACAGAATGATTCTGATAAAATGTGAAAGCTAATTTTTCTTTCATTGCTAATAATTTTTAAAGAATAATACAAATTATAAAGTGGTAACTTTGATGAAAAATAAATAAATTGATATTAAAATATATGTGTGTTCATTTGATAGGAATCATTACACCAGAGATCAAAGTATCTTCTCTATAAATGGAAATGTTTCTATATACAGAAATAATGGTACATTTTGAATATTTTTGAATGAGTACAACAAAAGCTTTGTGAAAACTTCTCTTGTATTTGTAAATAAAATTTGTAAAAAATATAAAAACTAGTTTGGATTTTCATTGCATAGTTATTTTTGTATCTTATGAGTTTTGGATTTTATATATCTAGATTTGTTGTTTCAGATACTTTTGTTTAAAGTTATTGATATTATATTCATTATAATATTTTCTAGGTTAGCTTATGGGCAGTTAAAGAAATCCTTTCTGGACAAACACCAAAAGCTAGAGCAGATATCATTGCTCATTTTATTAAAGTTGCTAAAAAATTGCATGACCTTAATAATTTGCATTCAGAATCAGCTATCATTTCTGCATTACAGAGTGCTTCAATTTTTAGGCTATCAAATACCTGGCCAGTAAGTTGTTTGCTACAAATTAAATATTTCTATAAATATGTATTACACTGTATATTTAAATATTGCATACCATCATGAATAAAATATTTAATATATATTCTGTTTTTGTTTTTTTAGCAACTATCAAAGAAAGACAAAAGCACTTTTGATAAATTAGCTGATGTCTTTTCTGATGCTAATAATTTTGAAAAGCTTAGAGATCATATGACCAACACAAAACTTCCTTGCATACCATACTTAGGTAAGTTAACTTTCTGAAAAAATTAAATAGGTATTTAAATCATACAAAAGAAACTAATTAGTTAATTCATATTTTGTAATAATATTAGATTGTGAAGTATCCAAATCATACTGATTTTAGAACAGTTATTTCAATCATTTTTGGAGAAAAAAAAGCGATTTATACTTCTATTATTGCTGCTTTATTCATTTCTCTGTACTTCATGTGGAAGTCAAAGATGTCATGTTGGAACTTTAAATTTATCAGAAATTGTGAAGAAATGCTTTTAATAACTTCAATCAAATGAAATCTTTGCATTTTCAGAAAAACTTTTTTATTATTCAGTTTGGGAAATTCTGTGAGAATAACACAGCTTATTCTTCTGCTTGTTCTTAATCTGTTGACTATTTAAAAAATATTTAATATGAATGAATATAAAAAGTAGTTTCTAAGAACTTTGATATGTAAGAAATATGTATGCCAGTTATTTCTTTAAAAAAAATTTTTTAAAGCTATTAATTTTGCATATTTTTTTAATTGGATAAGATTTTTGCCCAGTTATGAAATATAATTCCCCATAGATATCTAAAGATGTCTGTGTACCCTTACATAATTTATTATTAATTTTTTAATATATATTTTGAATCTCTTTACGAATTTTCAGACAATTATAGATAACTAAACTAATATGATTTTGTACAGTACACATTATTCAAAGGAATTTCAAAGAATGAACTTTAAGTATTTCTTTCCTTCATATGTTTGCTTCTTCACCTCTAAAGTTATAAATAATCAATTGAATTTAGTCTATATAAATGAAAAAAATTTTAAAATTTTGTTTTGTTATACTTTCTCAATATAATATAAGAGAAATAATGTGTTTTTATAAAAGCCAATTTATGATTTTATGTTTGTTTAAAAAGGTGCAAGAAGTTTTGTTTTAAAATGCATAACTTCTAGAAAATATAATCTTCTATCAAACAAGAATGGGGACCTCTTTGTAATTAATTATTTAATTGGTAATTAATATTTTAAATTGGGGATGCTTTGCTTTTAAATTCAAAACATTTTGATTTCCATGAGAATATTTTTCTTACATTTTATTTTTATTTTAGGTTTATTTTTGAAAGATCTTGTATTCATTGATATTGCTCATCCACCTACTCAAGGCTTAGACAACCACCATCGTCAAATGAAAATGAATAATATCCTTAGACTGATAGCTGAATACCAACAATCCAATTATGGTAAGTTTTTGCCCTGCAAATGTTGAACAATAAATTTAAATGAATATTTTTTTATTGTATACCATGTAAAATGTATTTTTAAATTCATAATAAAATACTTGAACATTACTTTTATTTCCAGATCATCTTCCTGTGCTGCCTCATATTCAGAATTACTTAAGGTCTGTTAGGTATATTGATGAGCTTCAAAAATTTGTTGAAGATGAAAATTATAAGTAAGTAGCTATTTGGTTAAATATTTCTGATGTGATTTAAAAGAATTTATTTTACTGCAACCTTATATATATGAAAAAGTATTTTAAATACTAATTACAGTTATGATTCTGTTGTTGTTTAGAACCAATAATGAAGATATGAAAAAAGTTTTCTTTCCCCCCCCCAGCAGAAACTACACCATTATTAAATTTTATTAATTGCTAACTGCAATAAAAGAAAAGTTGAATTCAGCTGTGAGCTAGTTAGAACAACTGCTGGGGAGAAAAAAAAAATCTTACTAAACATAGAAAAATTAGAATTTGCTCCAGTGTGTTTCATTTAGTACTTTTGAGATTCTTTATATAACATAACTTTAATATACAAAATTTTAGTACTTATTTCCCTATAGTATTTTATTTTCAAATAAACTTCTGTTATTTAATCTTTGATTTACATATTTTATTGAATTTTTCTTTTAATAATAAAATTATTACTTATTCTGTTATTTGATCCTTTTTTATAAAGATTTTAATATGTATATACTTTTAAGTATAATCTGTCCTTTTCTTGGTGGGTACTTGCAGGCAGCAAAATGCCCCATATAAAAATGGCAAAATTTAGAGAAGACAAATTCAGTTGTAACTTTCATTTTGCAAGGACAAATACTTAATGTGATGACTAATATTTAATAGGGGTGCACAAAAAAACACCTGCATGCAGGTGCTTGATGTAGTAGGAATGTGTCTGATTATAATATAAAACATTGCCAATTTAATCTAAATATCTGAATTGTATTTTTTTAATAGATTGTCTTTGGAATTGGAACCAATGAAATCATCACCTAATTTAAAAGACTCAAATTCTCATCGACATTTAGTCACAGAAGATCTGAAGGCTGCAAGTAGGAATTCATTAGGTGTTCCTGGTTCTTTAGAAGCTCGATCATCTCGTTCAATGCCAGGCCATGGCTCTAGATTTGTTCCTACTCATAGAAAAGCATGGAGTTTAGGAACAAAGTAATTTGCATTTTTGAAATTAAATATTTCTTTATTAATATTTTTTATTTTCTGTCTAAAAATCTAATTTGATTCTGTCTGGTTTGTGAAGCATTTATAATTAAGCATACATGTTTTTATATCCGTTCAAGTTATTATTAATGTTATTGTGTTAAATAAAATGGCCTAAAAAGTTATATACCATGCTTTTCTAAATTCATCATTAAAAAAGTGACAGTATCAATAAAACTCAGTTTATATGCATGATAGTAATTAAAAGAAAATATATAAAAAGAATAGTTGCTTATTACTTTTATTTTAAAGAACTGAAAACTTATATAAGAGTAAAGAAATTGTTCAAAAATCTACCTTTTGTAATTTCATGTTTAAGCTTTGTGCATGCAATTCAATTGTTACTGTCAATTTTGTTGCCAATATCCATGAGAATCAAGAAGTTGTTTGCATAATTCATTAAGGGGACAGTTAATCGGGTAGAGGAAAATGAGGTTGCCACAAGTTGATGCTGCTAGATATATCAATGTTTCTCATAGTGTGATCAAATGACTGTGTGATCAATTTCCATCTGAAGATTCTATACCTAGAAAAGACATTTCAAGCCAACTACGAGTTACAACACCTGCAAGAGACCATTATTTAGTTCTTTCGGCTTGAAGGAAGAGAAGCACTATTCTGCATGAGGCTCATTGGCATATCGTTTTGTGCTTACAAGGACAAGAATTGGCTACTACTGTATGAAGACATCTTCATAATACAGGTCTGTAAGCAAAATGGCCAATTGTATGTCCTTTCTTGAAGCTAGGATGCAGAGCTGCCTGTTTACACTGAGCAAGAGAATACATCTCTTGAACTAGTCAGTCAACAATAGGCTTCTGTACTCTTCACAGGTCGAGTCCAGGTTCATGTGCGAGAGTGATTGAAGTCATCAAATGATCTGGAGGGGAAAAGGCACCAGATACCACAATACCACCAATCCAACACTGTTTGAAGCCGCAGTTACAGAGGTGGTGGGTGAATAGTTTGGACAGGGATCGTTCTCGGTGATTACATTGACTTGCATGTGTTCCTTGGTGGAACTTTGAACAGTATGAGATTCCAGACAAGATCCTTTATCCGTATGACTCCCCTATGCCGCTACTATTAGTTATAATTTTCTTTTGATGGGTAACAACGTGCAACCACATCAAGTCCAGCTTATTGTGGATTATTTTGAGGGTTCAATCCCCAGAACCTGAATCTGATAAAGCATCTTTGGGATTACCTTTGGTGACAGATTGCTGCTTTCAGTTCTCCTTCTAGATTGTCAGATGATCTGTAACAAGGATTATTCTATGTCTAGTCTTTGCTTCCCATTTTGGCATCTAATGACTTAATTCTCAGTTTGGAAAATTGCTGTTGTCACTGCATTACAAGTAGAGTTGGACACGTTGCTAACATTTTTCCACATAAAACTTTGAGACACTATTTTTTTTAAAAATGGAGTTCTCTGCTAATAGTGCAATTTATTAAATTATTATTTTTGTCATAAATCATGTTTTTTGTTGAATTTAAGAAAATAGTGCATTCATTAAAGGTGCATTCATTAAAGAACTGTTCATTGTACATTTACTCCAAATTTGTGCCTGTGTTCATTTATTCTCAAATTAAGACTCAAAAGACAGGTTGTACCTTAATTTTTGAAAGCCAGTGTATTAAATTTTAGAAAATTTTTGACTTTCAAACTATTTGTTAACTTAATAATTGACTGTACTGGTTATTGTGAAATTGAGGACCAATAAATTTTAAAGCACTCTAAAAAAATACTATAATCAAATCAATAACACTTTGATATAATCTGTTTAGGAATTCATTTTTGTAAACAAAAAAAGTACTTAATTCATAATCTGTATGATTTTGTGATGTGTGGTGTGTTTATATGTAATTTAAGCAAAGACTATGTATTATCTGTCCAGATTATAAAGTAAGAATAAAAAGAAATTGAATGTAGCATATTACTTTCAAATGATGCATTTTCAGTGAAATATTTTTCTATACTTTAATTGCTTAAAATGTAGAATCATAAATACTAATTGCTGAACTTTTTTTTCCCCACAGTGTAATGTCTTCTTTGTCTGTGGATACCTTAAGGTATGCATTTATTTTTTCTTTCCTTCAAATAATTCCTCTAATTGATAATATTCACTCTGAAAATATACTTTTTTTTTTTTTTTTGTTAGCAGTCGAATTACATTTTTTTTTTTTCTCCTTTTATTGTAGCACTTGTTCAAACTTTTCTTCAGAAAGACATCTACTTGATGACAGTATATTAGAACATACTCCTGTTATTACAAGGAAAAGATCTCTTGGAAGCATAGAAGGTAAAACTTAAATAAAAAATTAGGCAGCCTTCTAAATAAAGCGTTTTTAGATAAATGAAATCATTATGAAGTGAATATTTTGTTTCTTCACTAATGCTTTTTTTTCCTGTCTATTATGCAGATATACATGATCATTTTGATACATGGTTGGAGCATCTTCCTCTTAATTGCAAGTATGTTTCATTATTATCGAAAATTATTTTTAAAAAGTTTAGTGATATTTAAATTTTGTGTAAGCTTCTATATAAAATATGGAAATATAAACTATATGCCCTTGATAATACCAATCAATTGAGACAATGAAACAAGATAAATTTGGAATTGACTATTGGTTTAAAGAGAATGAGTTTATTTTGTTTGTCAGGTTCTGGATATGTCTAGAAATTAAGACATGATTTTGTATGAAGAAATTATTTAAAAGTTTTAATTTACATCAACTCTGTATTTTTTTTTAAAAATTCATTCTAAATCCTTATATATAAAGCAGAAATAAAAAGGGATCTTTTTTTATAAATTCTGTGAAACACTTGAAAGATTTTAATGATATAAAAAAGTAATTTTCTTTATTAAAAATTGCTTTTTTTGTGAATATAACAATTAATAGATGGAATTCAAAGTAATGAAAAGAGAAATATGTGTACTGAAATTTGCTTTTGAAAAGGATTGTCTTCATATCAATGTTCTAATTAAACATTTAAATTACCACTCATAGTTTTTGACTAAATTTTGTATCTGTTTAGCTAAATTTTGTATCGTGGTTTTTAAAATTAATATTTTGTGGAAAAAACATTCCACATTTAAAAAATTATTTGGACAATGAGTAATTTTGGAGAAACTTCTTCGGTGGAGCCGATTATCTCATTTTGATTAAATATAAAGTAAGAGACAACTTTTTAATAATTTAAGTGGCAATTTCAAATATATATTTACTTTCTCATATCAGATGATTGCACCAACATTGCTTTCAATATTTTATTTGATATGTCATAATTTTAATCTTTGCAAAAAGATTGGAATCTTCTACAATTTTCCCTTTTAAATGTAATATTTTTCAGTCCTTTAAATGATTTTAGAATCATAATATGAGCTTTCTATTTAGATGCAGAATTGGTTATATATTATCTAGGATATGTTGTTTGTGTCAGTTTTAAAAATTAGATAATTTTAAACCTCCAGTAAATGTAGTTATTGCAAACAATCACATAAATCTTTCTCAAAAATGTTCTATTACACTGTTTAATTTTTAATTCAATGGATTAGATGACTTTTAAATAATACTTAGCATAATATGAAATTCTGATCATTTCATTTTCTACATTACATCTGTTTAATTGGGATAATTTTTTTCTTTTTAGTGACCATCAGGAAATAAATTTGCGACATATTGATGCTGTTGCTACTTTCCAAGGCTATGTGCGTAGGAAAACAGTTTTGAAAGAAGGCAAAAAGCCAGCTGTGAGTTTGTTACTTCACATTTGTTAGTGGAAACTAAAATACTCCATATTTAAGATGTTTCCTATTCATATTTGAAAAATCAGTGTTTTGTACTAAAAAATAGTTTAAGAACAATTATTTTTAGTTTAGAGTAATTATTTTGTGCCATTATAATCTATTAACACTTACAAATAGCAATGAATATAGGAAAATATTTTAAAATTGGCTTAAATTTCATTTTCAGATTTTTTTTTCTCTTCAATGTTAATCAAGTTTGTTTAATTTGAGGCTATAAATATTTATATATCACTAAAGGAGTGAGGCTAAAGCCCTTTTCACACTGTTCAGAACCCCCCTCTTTTTAGATTCACTCAATTCTCTTTGGAATCACTATGTGATCTAAATGATCCTGGTTCACTTATTCACTATTTACTTATAAGGTTAAATTAAATTCATGATCTACTAACAATTATTTTTTTATCAATTACTAAAAATGATGTCAGCAATTTCTAAAATTAAGGTTTTCCTGTAGCAGAAAGGTAATACCTGCAAGATTTATAATTCTGAGTTGCTTAAAAATAAAATTCGAATTCACTTCACTTTCCCTATTTTATTAAGATTTTTTTTGTCAAAATTGGTTGACATAATGTTTATAACATCAAAATAGTAGCCCTAAATGGGGAGTTTAGTAACAATCTGTCTTGTGACTTCTATAATTCACATCTTATCACAGAAGAATGCCATATTATTCTTGTTACATTGTTTTAAATTGTATTTTAATAATAATGATAACACATTTTGAGTTTTTAGCTGTATTTCAAAATGAAAAAAAAATTAATAGGTAATGAAAATTGACAAGACTCTTGTAATTCAGGAACTTTGTTCTGTTTTAACAAGAACAACTCAATTTCTTTAATTCCAACTAGATCTCCTTATGAATGATTAAAAACTTTCAATTACTATTTTTTTTCTTTCAATTCATTTTTTTATCATCCAATTCAAAAAAAAAAAAATCGTTTGGCCCTTAGACTTTTCACAAGTATGTAAACAATCCAAATGAATGTTTTAAGTTATTGCAATATAATTCTTAACATATTCATCCTGATTTTGCGTCCGCAGAAGCATTTTATGTTGAGAGATCTTCTGATTTCTTTTTTGTTGCTATTTTTGATTTATAATTTTGCATTTTTTGATTGATGTTTATTGCCCCCCCCCCCCATCTAACTTTGAAATATTAGATAAGTCTAATGTTAATTTGCTGGCAAATGAAGTTATGAAATCATTAAACCATATCTTACCTCTTATCTCCTAAAAATTTATGTTAAATCTATATTCTTTGTGCATTGTTTTCATGTAATTGTATTTCTTTTTATAGATGTCTCCCTGGATGAGGTATTGGCTAGTACTAAAAGGAACTACACTAATATACTTTCCACCAAAAACGCTTAGAGGAACAGATAAGTCTGATGTTAGTTGCATTATTTAATTAATGTTTTTACTATGAATTATACATTTATGAAAAAATGGAAGTATATAAATACTTGTTTATAATATATTCTGATATTTATTCATTTAATTTATAATTAATAACTTGTTAATTTAATCAGCATAAAATATTTCAGTCACATTGCATTTTAAGTTATAAATTGTCTGATATAAGTATAATATCAGACTTCATTTACAATATAAGCATACTAAATATTTGGCATGAATAAATATTAGAAAATTCTGTATATATTTTTTTTCATATTGCTGTTTGCCTTTTCTTAATCTATAAATTTCAAAAGGGCAGTGAATGACGATCTATGAAAAATCTACTTCTGGATACTTAATTTTGCTTGTAAAATAGAGGAATTATTTTACTAAATTTTGAGGAGTTAAAAAACAGTTTTAAACTTGGGGGGGGGGCAATTCATTTTGGGGATTTTAAATTATAACTAAACCTGTTAAATATAATTTAAAATCTCAAAAAAACATTTAAATCGTGTATAGCTTTTATTATTATTATGCCTGCTAAAACCTGCATATGCAGATATTTATTCAGTACTAGGGTTTATACAAAAACCGACTATTTGAAAAACAGGTTTTCAAATTCAATATTTTCCGGTTTTAGTTGGTTTTCGAATTTTTGTTTAAAAAAATGGAATACAGAATTGAATAAGTGAACAGGGGTGAATAAGACATTTGCAATAGAATTTTTCTTAAATTGTTTATTTAAAAAAAATGACTTTCTTAATTGTCTTGCTTTAGATTTCTTTCTTTTTATTTTTTGTCTAAATTTAAAAGTTATGTAAAAAATGTTTTTAACATGCCTCTTTCAATGTTATTTCTCTCCTTTTAGTTCAAAAGCACACCGTGTAAATCATTTGATGTGTCTGGGTGTATAGTTATATGCTCAGATGCTGGCAATCAGCCTGATGCATTCCAACTTACAGATCCAGCTAAAGGAAATGTCTATAAGTTTCGTACTGGCTCGCCTGCAAAAACCGTCCAGTGGTATAATCATCTAAGAAAAGCTACAAACCAGTATGATGAGTGTACAGTAAGTTTTGCACCATCTTTATTTTTTTTTTTCAGCTGAATGATAAATACTCATACAGATAAAATTTGTTCTAATTGCTACATTTAATTTTTGCTACTTAAGCAAAATGTCTAAAATTTATAGGCATTAAATTTTTGGAGTTATTTAAAATTTTGTCCATTTTTATTTCAACTGTGAACCGTTCTTTTTCAAAAATATCTTACAGAAAAAATTAATCATTGAAATGACATTCAATAGAATATTTTGACTTCACTTTATTAATTTTGAATTTTATGTATGTATGTATATATATATATATATATATATATATATATATATATATATATATATATATATATATATATATATATAATATTGTTAGAATCTATGGCTTGATTTCCGTAGTTTATACTGTAGTTATATGAATATATGTTATTTTTAACAATAATGTATAAAATAACAAATGAATTATTACATATATTCATTAGTTGAAAGGTATAAGATCTTACTGTAATAGTGTGTGTGCATTTTGAAACAACTTGTTTCATATTTCAGAATTAGTTTAGGAATATTTAATTTTCATCCTTTTAATAGTTTTACAAATTATATTCTTCAACAATATATTGTGTATCCCTTTTGCAATTATTTTTAATGGTAGGTGTTTGAACAATGTATTTAAATTACTGAATTTTTTAAATGTAATATTAGAATAATGTTAAAGAAACTCACTATTTATTTTTTAATTTATATAGCATTTGGAGAATTTGATGACATTTGAATGATGTAGTAGAATTCAGAACTGGGATTTTCAACAATTTCTCTCAAGATGGAAAGGTGCCAAGTGCCTCTAGATCATGTGCCATAGACTTCTGATTCATCATCGCTTTGTCAAATTCATCCAAAAGAGATATCTGCCCAGTTGATGAATTTATGCATCAACTGATACTCAGGCAAAAGTTGTATATAAAAGGCAGCTTTTGACAGCCGCCCATTGGAGTTATCTAAAAAAGCTTTGTGCTGCTATCTAAAGTCTGACATTCTTTTCTATGTATTCCAAGAACTTGTGAACAGTTTTTTTTTTCTTTTTTTTCCGGATCTGATATAAGGTAGCAAGTTATCAAAATATTCACATTTTCCTAAGACTGTTTGATATATAGTTTTAAATTAATAAAATTATATAACAGATGAAAACCGAATTTTGCATGTAGTTACATATCTTCATTCTAAATTTTTTATTGCTCTTCAATTATTGTTCTTCATTTTGGACTTTGCTGTTGGAGTATGAAAGATTAATCATAGTATTTTACTTAATGTGGTTTTGTTTTTTAACATTGTATGTATTGTAAAATTTGAAACAGGCTTTACCGTCTTTTTTTTTTTTTCTTTTTCTTTCTAAGAACATCATAAAATTTTCTCTATTCATCTGTTCTGTTTGCTGTTTTTAAAATATATGGATATAAGTGTCATTTTTTTTTTTCCTATGTGATAAGGTGCAAAACTCTTCATTAAAAAATATCACTAAAGAATCTTGATGTGTAGTTTATATATTAATTTGTTATTCATATAAATTTTCAGAAATTAAATTTGGGTATATTGATATTTTATATCTATATACTCAATAGAAAATTTTAAATAAAAAAATAATAAAAATTATTTGAAATTTATTATTTAAAAGTTTTGTGTGTTATAAAACTGTTATTTTTGAACTACTTAAAACAAAGTGTAATATCTACAATAGAGGGAGAAATTTTAAGTGCTTTGAACAGTTAAACATTTTCTTTAATGGTTCATGTTTAAATGTTGATCCTGTGATATAATCCCTCTGTAGGATCCTTTGGAAAAACTTAACATATGATATATATTGTTTCTGAAAAGACTGAAATCGTTATTGTGAAGACTGAAATAGTTATTGTGAATTAATATTCTAAGCTTTAATTTTTGATTTCATTATTTTGTTTTTAAAATATTTGATTGATCTGATTTTGGCTTCTGTGTATCGTAAATTATGTTTTATGTAATTCTGTATGGTCCACCCCCCCCCATCCAATTTTTTCAGATTTAAAACTAAACACTAAATTTAATCCACAAATCTCCTAAAAATTAAAGACGTTTTTGTACTATATATATTTCTTTCTTCTCTTGTTTCCTTTACGATGAAAAGTTTCTGATGTTTCCCCTATTGAAAATAATGAATTTTTATATTCATAAATCTGCTAAATTTTTAATGGAATAGATTTTTATCTTTGGTGGTCAAAATGCAATATAGTGACATGTTAATCATAAGACATTCATGCTTTCATTGTGTACATTCCATTACTGAGCTTTTCTATCTTTTATACAAAGCTCTGTATCTGTTTCTAACTACGCAATAGTTGTGAGAATGAAGAAGAGGTGCTAGTAAACAGTTAACATTAGCTACAAGTTTTAAACATCAATGTCACAGAAGCACTTTTATTTGGTATGAATGTTTAATTGTTGCATTATTTCAACTGACCTCATCTGTAGCATCCACATTCTATCTATCAACTTTGTAATGCATGACCAAAGCCTAAAAAAAGTCCGTTTTCAAGTAGATTGGAAATTTCCACTTTTAAATTAGATGTGTTAGAAATTTGTTGTGCTTATTAAGTATTGTTCCTTTGTGTGAAGTTAAAGAGTTCTTTGCAGTTCTTAACTCTTTTTCCTTAGAATACCAATTATTCATTTTGAAACATTTTTTTAGAGATTATTGCTGTCATTAAATTTAAAAAAGACATCATACAATTAAATGGCTTCATAATTGATAGTTTCATCTTTAAATATTTATTGCATTTTAGATGTTACCATCTTTCACTTTCTTCATCGTTGTTAAAATAAGGGCTATCGTACTTTTGCTCAAAAGTAAAGTATTTTATTTCCCAAAGATTTTTAATGTGTTTATTTTGCATGTATTCTTCTGTTGTAAGAAGAATTAGTTGCTACTTTCTTGCTCAAGATTTTGTAAATGATTTTTCTTTGTATTTTTGTGTTGGGTGTTTTTAATAATTTCAGATTTTGTAATTTTTTTTAAGTTGCCCTCATAGTATTTTTTATTACTGAATAAGCTGAACAAAATTTTTTAATGATGGTAAACTATTTATCCCTTTGCTATAATATGCTTATTATGAAATTTGAGATAATTAATGATTTGTTATGTATCTGAAATATGCATTATGAAAATTCTAACTAAGTTCCTGAATAGCTTGAAAATCCTGTTTGAATTTAAATGAAACTTTTATTCATTTTTTTTCATTCGTTTACTCGATCTTGAGTATTAAACATAAGAAGTTGTTTTGTATAATAGGAAATATACTGAAATTTAAAATCATAGACCTCTATTCTTTTTACTATTCAAATTAAATAATAAATACTTAATTATATTAATGTTAAGTTAGATTTATTCAATAGAAAATGAAAAATAAACTTATGTCACTTTATTTTTGATACTATAGACTTCAGTTTGATTAGTTCTTATATTTAAATTTGCAGTTTCTTGTAATATTTTATATATATAATTCGATTTTCTAAGCATTATAGTTCTTTACAAAAGTAAATTGTTTTTATTTAGTCTCCAAGATTTTAATTGCTTAATTTTGAATATGTTATCAACATTACTGCATGGATTTTTTTTTTTTTAACTTTATTATTTTTTCTGTTTTGAAATTACGTGAAATACATTTTAACGTTATATACTACTGAATGGCTCATATTTTTGTTTTTCATTATTCATTTCATGTTTTCATGCATATAATTTGACTTCAATATATTTTAGCTTTAGTGAAAGGATGCTATTCTTTGGCATATTATTTTCCTATGCTTCACAAATAATAAGTAGACTGTTTCATCAAAATATGGAATGACTTAATTATATGTATATAGTAGAGTTATGTGGTAATAAATGCTATAAAAATTGTGTAAATAGCATTTTAGTTGTCGTATGCTAAGTTTTTCATAGTTAAATATGCATTATGTAAAATTTGCTCCATTGTATTTAGTCATTACATATGCCACATATCTGAATGCTTTATTTATGACTGTGATTCAACTTTCAAACAGCAATGCCTTAATATTTTTTTTATTGTTTTAGAAGTGCCTTTTGTTGCATGTTAGAATTGCTGTTGTGACATATAGTAGGATATGAAATAAAAAAAATGATTATAATTATTGCATTCATTTCTTCTGTTTATCCTAATTTACTAATTTTTTTTTTTCCTGTTCCGTACAGTACATGTCAGTAAAAGTCTGCTTAAAATATTCTTAATTATCTGTGTTACAATAAATAGTACTGACAAATTTTAGTTAATACATATCTGAAATCTAAAAGACATTTAGTTACATTTTAATTCTATAAAGCTGGTCCTCTAAAAACTTGACAGTTAATAGAACGACAAAGTTTTCTTGATCATGAAACTACTGATAAAATTTTTGATATCCTCTTGGTTAAATTTCTATGTTCATTCTACAATTTATTTCACTTACTGCCATTAAGCATATTAAAAAAAAATGTAAGAAAAATGAAAATGGTGGTCAGACCACACTGGAATTGTAAAATTCTTTGTAATCTATCTGCCAGGCATCAACTTAACATTCGATGACATTTTAAAGTACTAAAATTAGAAAAATTATTAATGGGGCTTTATCATTTAGGACATGCATTTGGGAGATATATTTTTTATATATAAAACATTACTTGCAGTTGATATTTGTAACAAATCCAACTTGGAAATACAACTCTGGATTGATTAAAACCATGACTTCAGAGTGCAAAGAATGAAACCTTGAATTCAGAATGTTCTGCAATTCAAAAGGGGGTGTCAGGAATAAAATTGCTAATCTGTCACAGCAATGCGAAATCTTAGAAAGAGAAATCCGACCAAAACCGTTGCTCGTATAAAGCGTATTGTAGATAGTCTGTTTTCTGTGTGATGTTGGTTAATTTGTAGATGGCTGACAGTTTATTTTAATACTGCATTTTATTTCAAAATCAACATTAATGAGAAACATTTCAGACTATTGGTACCAGGAGTAATCAATGCACATCATAATTACGTGAATTGTCTCTAAAAAAGATCATCATTTTCTTTAATATTTTTCGATAAATTATGGTATCATTAATTACATAATCTCAAACATATCCCGGACACATATTAACAAAGCAACATCAGGGTGCTTAGCGTCATGAAAAGTGCTTAAATTTGAAAACCATTTTTAAGCACCTTAAAAGTACTGAATTTTTTGAAAAAGTCCTTAAAATGTGCTTAATTTTCTCGTGAAGACGAAGAATTCTTTTCATTTTGTTTTGTTTCTCCACACGTTGAATATGATAATTCGAAATCTTGATCGTAAAGGTTTTGTTTACAGGATGTATCAAAAAAAGGAAACAAACAAAAGGGAGAATTCGATGTGTTCCAGGGGTTCCAGTACATATTAAGATAACGCTTAATGATTCCTTTCCTCCTCCCCCTTCCTTTTTCTTCAACAATATGCATTGCCATTTATACTGGAACTGTTATATGGAAGGGGCAGTACGAAATGCGTTCTATGCCATACTTATTGCGAATCGAAAAGCGTTCTAACTACAATTTTTAATGTTTTAGATGTTGAACAATTTATTTAAGTTATGTCTGATAAGTATATATTTAAGCTTTTATCTGATAAAGAAGAATATGCGATATGGTCCAATCAATGGAAAATAAGAAAACGCCAAAATGATATATTGGACATGGGAAAAGCTGCTTTAAAAACATTAACATATTTAATCATCTTTCTCATTAATATGTCATTTTTGAGCAAATACTTGAATGACCTACTACAGATATTCACCTGTACTATATTAAATTGCGGTATGTAATTGCATTAGTCATTCGCGTAAAATCTAGTATAATGAAATTTTAACTTGAAGCCTTAAATTTTCAATGATCGTGATATCTTTCGCGATATTTTTGAATGCCGCCATCGATTTGAACATTTATATTTGTTGGACTAATCTCGCCGAATTTGTTTTGATTATGGGGAAAAAAAAAAAAAAAAAAAAGATGCTGGATCTGGTACTTAAAACATTTTTAAAGAAATAAAAAAAAGTTTTTTACAATTTTCTTCAGGTGTTTCGATTTTATCATTTTATGATTTTTTTTTTTCTTTTTATGACTGTTACAAAAATGTTTACACCAATTTTTCCTATTTTAATATATAAAGACTTATCCTGAGCTACGCCCAGCGTTAAGCCATTGAAGTTAGGAGCATGAAATTCGGAAGTTATTTTGAGGGCTTCAGAAGAACGGATTTCTCAAACTTTTAATTCGAAGTTAAATTAAAAAATAGAATTTTAACGTGTTTTGATCAGAACATTTACGTACATTATTGCACAAAAATTATTTTAGCACCATTTTAAAGGTTAAAAAAGGATAACTTTTCAATGATAATTTTGTTTGGTTAAATGCATTTTTTAATTTTTTTTTAAGTCTTAATAATTTTTGAGAAATTAGTTTTGTACATAATTTATATCAATGATTTTTTTTATAATGAAATTCTAAACAAGATTACTTCTTCGAATCGTTGAGTCAATTATTTTGCAACTGTTAAAATTGTAGTTAAAAAAGGGCTTTATTTGCTTTTTTAAACTTAAAAAATTTTGAAGCATTTCATTGAATAAAATTCTTTATTTGATAAAAATTTGTTACATTTTGAAGCAATGCGATATATTACCTCGCGCTGGCTTCAAAAAGGATTTAAAAAAAAAACTCTTTAATTGGATTTTTACTGTCTTGTATACAAAATTTAGAGAAAATATTGCAATCGTCAAAAAATTCGAACTCGTGATTTTAATGAATCTCCGCGTTTGAAACCGCCTTGAATTCGAAAGACACATTTTCGAAAAATGTCTGTCTGTGACACAGATAACACACACACACACACACAAAAAAAAAAAAAAAAAAAAAAAAAAAACCACTTTGAGCTAGACGAATGAAATTTGGTATATGATCTTCACACCAAATTTGTAGATTTCGATCAAATTTGCAACAACATTTGTTTAGAGGAAGTCTGTTTGTCTGTCCGCCTGTTCGAATATAAGTTGGCGTGATAATTACAAAAAGAAGAGGCTTAGATAGATAAAATTTGGTACACAGATTTAATATCTAATATAAATATCTGTCAAATTCTAAGCCAAATCCAACAAGGTATTCACCGTATGGCAGTCTGTATGTACAGAAACATGCAATCGTGATAATTCAAAAACGCAATGACTTTATCAAATTTGGTCACAATAAATGTAGTTTTGAGTCGGGTTTTTATTTTAATCAATTGGGAAGAATGCGTCTAACACCCAAATTCGCTTTTCGGATTCTTTGAATCGCATGCCAGCGATTAATCTGAAAACACTTGTCAACGATCACACGATAGAATCAGTAAAAATGTTTATTCACACCAAAGGTTAATATTTTGTACTATTGTTAGTCAATGCCATGCTAAGCATTTTCTGGCTTATACGAGAAAGTTTTGGGAGAAGCGCTCCCTCCGGTTAATTTTCGTTTAGGTTCTAACTACAGAGCTGACTTTTTTTTTTTTTTTTAACTTTATGAGTTTGTTTCCGTTATTTATGAAAACTAGGACTTGTTAAAGCATTTTCATTCCTTCTTAAAATATATATACCATTTCTTCTGTAATTTTTTTTAAAAAAGAATTTTTGCTTATATGTTAAAAAACAGGTTTTCATTAAATTTTAGGAGCGTCAAACGTTCAAAAAAAGGCCTTTGCTACACTTTAGAAATAAGAGGCGATAAGACAATATCTTTTTAGTCTGATCGTTTGTGACCGCTGCTATTATTTTCTATAAAAATTGATTTTAAAAACTCATTTTGAACATGGCGTTATCCTATCATTAATATCATGGCAGTTTTGCCAGTGATATGATGATAGCCATAGGAATGCTTTAGTTCTCAGCTTTATAAGATTGCAATTAAAATTGCTGAATAAAAGGAGTTAGTGCGGGAGGAAATTTACTCTTTCCATCCCAGCCATGTTGAATCGTATTTGTTGTTGCTTATATAATATCAAATACAAAATATTTGGTCATGCTGAGCTTCTATATCACTATCAAAATTTCAAAAATGTATCTATCTAAATGAAACTTTAATTTTAAGAAAGGCTGGAAAAGTTCATATATATTTATTATTAGTCTTATAAAAGTTGACTTAATTTTTTTTGTATTGGTAGTTTTTTCCCCCTTCCATTTTTATGATCATTTCTGCTATTTTGTGAAATTCAAAAAGGCATAATTTTACAATAGAAGACGTTGTGCAAATACAGAAATAAATATTAAAATTTAAAGAATAAACATTTAAAATTAAGTTTTAAAGATTTTTTTCACTAAAAACTTTGCATTATTTTAAAACAGAAAAAATACGAATGCTTATAAACCAAGCAGTTGCGTGTTTATACAAAGGTGCTTAATTTTTGGGATTAAGGTGCTTAAAAGTGCTCAATTTTTGCTGCAGTTTCTCACTACGCACCCTGAACATAAAATAAATATTGATGTATTTATTTGTCCTTATGAGGACAATAAATACCTTATGAGGACGTTCATAACAATGCAGGATGCAAAATTCAACACTTTTTTTAAGAAAAAAAAAGAAAAAGAAAGAAAAAAGAACGAATAAAATATAAAGTAATATATTTTAGTTTTAGCTTTCTTTCGTATATAGATTTAGGACAAACTGAAAATTGGTATGAAATCATTGGCAGCGCTTTTAAAAAAATAGGCAGGAATTTGCTGCTACATTACCAGCCAATAAAATTTTAGCTCATGATACTGTATCTGAAAATTAAACTTTTTAATATAGTATGTATAAATGTTACATTTACGTGTCGATTGCTGGTACATTGGATTATGTATATTTAAATCTGACAATAAATGAGCTAGAAAATGATGTAATATATTTCAGATTTGAAGAAATTTCAGTAATTATCAACATTTTCTTATTAAAAATATGTTTTATTTCCTGAGAATTAATCAGCAGTTATTTTAAAAATTACTAACATGATTCCTATCTTATTTATTTTAACCAAAGGGCTTATTATTTTGAAATAAAAAAAAACTTATTTGATCACTTTTAACGTAAAAAATACATTAGCTCATTTCAAATATCAGGTTGTGGAATATACATATATGCATACATACATATTGATTGATCTAAACACTATTGATATCTATTTAAATTTGAATTTAAAACACTTTCTATAAATTTTCTTTTGAAAGTTTGAATTTTTTTTTTTTTTTTTTTTTTTTTTTTTTATTCTGTTAAATAAAGTTAAACCGTAAGAGATATAAAGATTAAATCGTCATAATTGAATCATGCTTCACTTTATTAGATTAAATTTATGTTATGCACATCAAAATTATAATTTTTATAAACGTCTTCTGTATGGGAAAATTATAAACATGCTCTTTTATAATAAATTTTTAAAGCAAATTTCCTACCTTTTATTTATTATTTTCAGCACTCGTTTGAAACGCGGTAAGGGTCATCAGCACTTTTCTCACTGAAGCTTCGTTTTGTTATCAGGGAAATGGAGTGTCATTCTCACTCTGACAGTGATTGATTACCATATGGCGTACATCGTAAAATCGAAAAATCTTACATATAAAGAAAAAAGTTATAATGTGGCAATCGTCAGCTCAAATGACACTATTTAATGAGTTAGTGCAAATGCGACTGGGCGAGAGTGACACACAACCGATTAAACACTTGGAACCTTTTGTCATTATGTAGATGATTCTTTAGCAACTTTTGATCCTGAAGCTTTATGCTTTATGCATGTTAGCTTCATAATATTTATGATATTTGAGAAAAATCCAATGGTTTTTCTAAGAAATGTTTTCACCTGTGCCTTTACTTGTTGATATTTGCTCTAGCTATTATCAATTGGTGGAGATTGCCTATACATAAAAGGCTTAATGCTTGAATAGTAGCGACAAAAAGCTGTAATGATTCCAGATTGCAAATTTTTAAGATTATTAGAATTGCTACGAATTGCAATCTCATAATAGTTTTGTAATTTCTCTATGAAATTATCGGGATCACGGTGGCCTAGTGGTAAGATCTCGACTTCGGAACCGCAGGCCTTCAGCTTCGAGACCCGATTCCACCGAAGAGCCGTCGGTGGGTCTGCCGGGCCTAAACGTCCTCCCGCTGGTGTGGTGTGGAAGTTTAGAGAGGGAGTGCCAACCCAGGTGTCGCCCTCGTCATCTGACAGCAGTTCGAAATTACGAGGTTTATCCCAAAATAGCCCTAGTGTTGCTTAAAAGAAACGGGACGTTAATATAACTAAACTATGAAATTATCTGTTAACTAGCCCTTCCCTCTCAATCTCTTTATTGATTTTTTTTTTAAATTTTCGAAAGGAAATTATATGCGCGCGCGCGCGCGTGTGTGTGTGTGTGTCTAACGATATTTTAATATCTAATTTAATCCAAATGAAATTCCTAAATTTTTGCCCAATTCAGCCCATGCCAAAGTCATTCTAAATTATTCTCTTATTTCCGCGCCTGCTTGTAAATAAATTGCCTTCCCGGGATGGATTAAAATGAATTTAAAAATGTAAAATCTCTTCGAATCTGCCTTCTGCTTTAAGAATTATATGCTTACACGCACACACACATACATACATATATTCTAATTTGAAACTAAGAAAAATAATTTAAAAAACGTTTGGAACGCCATTTTACAACGACTTCCGATTGTAAACTGAGACATACAGTTAATTTAACAGCATACAGCAATTTTTTAATTAGTTATATCTCGTATCTAAATGATATAAAATAATAGTTAAAAAAAACAATTTTAGATTGAAAAATGTTTGACTTAAAAAATTTTTGCTACAAAAAAATGACCTATACAGTCGAAAAATTACATTTTCAGTGTAGGTAGTCATCTTAAATTTATCTATTATGCAAGAGTAGTGTCTGTTCCTAATAGTAACGACTCCAATTGGAAGCCTCTGACATTTTGCTTACAACTATTCCACAATTCGCAGACATTGCAAGAAATCATAATTGAAAAATTAATAATGATATTCTATCAATATTTTAACACCATTTTTTTAATATAACTATGTTATATACATTAAATTTCTTTTTAAAAATGCCTTTTATTTGTTTTAAGCCAAATTGACCGTATTTAAAGGCTTCCTTCCAGTTTTGGAAGGCAAAATACTTATTAAATCGATCTAAATATCGTTACCTCTGAGATAATAAATTTTAATATTTTTCTACAAAATTGTAATTTTTTCTTTTGAAAAAAATCATAAGGATTATTGAAATTGAAAAAAAGCTAAAGAAAAAGAATTCTGTTTAATACTTGTGTAGTTTACAAAATCATTTTTTTAAAAGAAGTAATAATGCTGCAAAAGTTAGAAATTCGATGAATTCATTCTTAAAGCGCTATGATGTCTTGAGACTGGTCTCCAGTAAGAAAGTTCATGCATACAATGAGGGACAAAACACAAATAAGACGGTTAAGATAACAAAGTTTAATTGTCTAACAATTTAATGAAACCAGAGAATGGAAATTGCATCTAAGCGATTTAATTCAAACTGAATATAATTCAATATTCCCGGCGAATCAGCTTGTCACCAAAAGCAATTAACGAGTATATATAATCGTTCACCGCCATCTGAAATGTTGGAATGAAAATAAAAGTATCCCTGTCCTATTGGTCTGTATCGTTATCGGATGCAAAATCCCTCTAACAACTTAAATAGATTTTTTTTAATGTTTTAACTGATTGATTTATAAGTATGCGAATAAACGTAAGCATGAACAAATAGCATAGGTCATTGAATAAAGATCTGCAATTTTTATTATTTGATATCTATGCTGATTCATTGTATTCTCCCTGGACAGATCAAGTTGAAAACTGTTATTGATATTTTCTTTCGGCATTTTTTTTTTATTTTGTATTCGGTGTTTTTGTGTGTGTGTGTGTGTGTTCGAGAGGTGTTTTTTTTTGTTTTTTTTTTGTTAGAAGATTACTATTTTTTACTTTCTTGTATACGTAGTATAGAGAAAATATAGTAATCATCAAAAAATCCTATTTTGTAGAATTTCCATGTTTTAAAACCTCTCCTCCGTCGAAAAACGCATGTTTAGAAATGTCCGTTTATCTGTCACAATGATAATTCAAAAATGCTTTGCGCTAAACAGTTGGAATTCGGTATACAATCTTTGCACCAAATTTTCAGATTTTTATCAAATTTAGTGTACAATCTATTCTGAGGAAGTCCATCTGTCCTGCTGTTGGAATATATGATAATTATAAAACTAAGATAGCTAGACAGATAAAATTGGTTACTCAGATTTAACCTCTTTAGTGCAGATATTTATCAACTCTTGAGCCAAATCCAATCATGGATTGATTGTCAGTCTGACTGTACTTTCAGAAACATGTAAAGGCGGTAATTCAAAAAAGCAGTTACTTAAATGTATTAAATTTTGTACGGGATTTTGTGACTACAGGAGCAGTTATATATCAAATTTTGGTTTCAATCAGTCGGGGAAAACACAAATGCTGTGTTTAGGTAATGCTAACCGCATGTCCGGTTTTAATCTCAAAAAACTCACCAAGGTCAAATCGCTAAATTCAAGCTAAAAGTTAATATTTTGTAACTATTGTAAGCTAGTGCCATGTAAGTTGTTCCCAATGATGACACCTTTGTGACAGACAACGCGAGAAAGTTTTTGGGGAACCATTCCCAAAATTCAATTAGATTTTAGTGATTAATTTTGATTTGAATATCCGTGAATATTATGAATAGAGAAGATTCCATGAAAGCAAACAAAACCTCCAATGTTACTAAGAGCACTATAAATACACTCAGTGAACTATAATTTTTTAAAAATCTTCTAACCACTTTCTCTCTCTTTCTCTAGCACACACACTCATATTTATTTATATATATAGCAATGCTCGTTTGTGAGTGCCCTCTATAGACTGAAACACTACAGGACAGAATTTTTAAATCATGTTTACAGATGTATTGAGGTATACAGATGTATCCTAGAAAGTTTCATGATAATTAGCTGAATTATTATTTTTATTATTAAAAACTATTTTTCACTAGCTATTTCTTTACAGTTCGCGCCTCTGCCTCGAATCTTTTTACTTCTTTTTCTACATTAATGGAGAAAGGTTACTGCTTCTTTTTGAACCCAATGAAGCAAAAGTGTTTCTCCTATTACTTCAAAGGGAAGTATTTCTTTTTAATGCTTTACGCTTTGAAAACTAAACGTTGTTAATAAATCGAACTGACAGATTTATTCTTATGTACTTATGAATTAAATTAAAAAACAATTAAGTAAATTAAAACTTCTAATCTAATTTTGAAGGTCTCTAAAGACGTAGAAAATTAAAATTTATTTTCATGCATGCGCAGTGTGTTATTTACCATTCTAACGAGAGGTTAGATTGTACGAAGTTTCTTAATATTCAATACTAATTATGATGATTTTGCAGCCATATCTCTTTCTGCTACAAATTTATGGTTTTTCATTTGGGGAAATATTAATTTCAATCCCTTTACTGCTCTTATTTCAGCGATTTGAATATTGTGGTTTAGTTTGAATGATTTTGAATTTTAAGTCAATATTCTCATTTTAAAAAAATTGATCAAGAATCATGTGCATTTGAAAATTTACACATTCATTATTATTGGCCTTGGCAAAAAAAAATATATACTTTCGAAATGACGTGTCCATTGATTTCATCCAAAGAACATTCGGATAGGCCCTTTTCGCAAATCACATTTCCAATGGGGCAATAGCAAATAGCTGTCCCGATGAGACAACCATTGCCATTGACTCATTATGATCACGTGATCTTCCTTTAAGGTAGGCGTGACCTTCCATTGCACGCAATAGTTGGCATCATGTGAACCCTCGTTATCGCGAATACGTCTTTGGATTCGGATCTAGCTTTACAAATCCGGATCCGTGTATCAGTTTGGCAATAATTGGTTAGCAGTTGCCGAAATCTAACCCGAAGCCAGAACTTTTCGGAAGGAACTAATTAAATTTTTCGAATAGATGGTGTAACAATTATATTATATAGCAAAATGTATAATGATAGTTTTTTAATTCTATTTATTTCAATTTTTACTGCTTTTCTCGGAGAAGGTTTGTACATTTTCACGTGTTCTTATCAAATATATTTTTAATGTGGGTCAAATTTGACTTCAGTAATAACTAATTTGTGGCTTCATTATTGTTTAATTTAATTATTTTAATGCATTGTTAATAGCATGAAAAGTAAATATTGTGCATTTTATATGAATTTAAGGTAAAAATAGTACTTTTTTTTAATATATAGTGTGCTTATTTATCGAAAGTAGAATATACTTTTATATCTGATAATGATGTAATACAAGAAACTGCGATATTTTCCCTCATTATATTGAATGGACTATATTTGTTCGATTTATCATTATTACACCGTTCTTTAAAAGATTCAATTAAATATTTTTGCTACTGAATCGTTAGTTTTCTTAGTTTAATATTTTAAAAATAACTTTTTTCCATACATGTGCGTTTTTTTCATTGAACGAAATCCTCTTAAAAATGAAATTCTATAAATATTGTATCAGATAGATAAATAATTAAAACTATAATCTCGGGAAATCTGATGTATAACTAATGCACACTTTAATTTACTCTGGATCTAAGTAATTGCTGCTTTGCAAGATTTCTCACTGTGATTATCTATGATTCTCATGAGTCATTATATTTTGGTATTTCTATTAAATCGAATGAATTTTATCTATTCGTAACTGATATTTGTCTGGTTATGGTTTTAAATATTTCAATTTGATTTGGTAAAGTTCTTGATTGTTAAACTTATCCTCATGCAATAATTGCCATTAAAATTCTGTTCTTTTGTCTTTTTACTTTCCATTGAAGTTTATTTATAAATAAAAATAGAAAATTTGTTAATTTTTTTATTATTTTGTGTGAATATGCCATATTTGTTTGATTTTATCATAAATACCATCTCTTATTTTGCAACTATTTGAACTGCTTTTTAATTTTTTTGAGGGAAGGGAGATTTTTCAGCTATATTGCTCTTAACCTATTCCAAATATATATGAAATATAAATAATAAAGGAAGGGAAGTATTTTGTTTACATTATTTAAGATGTGAGATCTAATTTATATTTGATCTCGCATATTAAAAACTGTATTTGAATTTGTGACTTTTTTAAATAAAGAAAATGATTTTCTTTATAATTACTATGTATGGAAAATTTTACTATCACTATAAAAGAAATTATAATTTATTAAGGCTCTATTTCATGATTTGATTCTTATAATCTTAAAATTTCTTTCCTGTTTCAAAGCATCTTTAAAATTAATACAGTTTTTCTTCAGAAATATTAAATTTTATTCCAAGATCAAATTTATTAAAATTAAATATTTTATATCATATCTTTGAAAAATGTTTTTTTGTATTTCTTTAGGGCTAACATGGTTAATGGTATACAGAACAGAGAAATATCAAAAACTAAAAGCAGAAGTTGAAAGACAAAGTAAAAGATGTAAGTCATGAGTTTTTCCCCTTCTATATTTAAATTAAATCCTTTATTTCATATAAAAATTAATTCAAGCTAAGTCTTATAAAAAATGTGAGATTACTTTATTATAAAAATCTTTCATGATTAATTTTGCTTAAAATTTAAATTTTGTAAAAAAAAAAAAAATTATAAAAATCAAAATATTTTTTTGCATTTTCCCATTAACCTGACAGTAATGTCTACACTCATGATTGTTTGCTTGATGTGACACATTTTTGTTAGCACATCAGATGCCTAAATATTTGTAAGTATATCTAATATAAAATCTGTATGATATTTGTGCTTTTCTCTTAAGCTGATATTTGGCATTTATTTTAATAATCAGGCTGATAGAAAAAGTGACATGGTCAAAGCCTAGTTCACTTGCTAATTTAGAGTTAATGGAAAAGTATCAAATTTTTTATGTAAAAGAACTGAAAAATGCTCAAGTTTTTATTTTCTTAAAATACATGTGTTTTATAATAAATTATTTTCATTTGTATTATACTTAAATATATTTAATTATTTTCTTATACTGCGTTGCTTCATAATTTTCATGCTTTCAATCTCTGAAATGTTTTTTTATATCCTTTTACTTTGAAAGACTTCTATGTGCATATTTTTAAGATGATGCTAATAATCACATTAATAAACTGCATAGAAATGGGTTATATAAAACATAATTTTAATTTGTTATTTGAAATTCTTTTTAGTTCTCTTTTTGATAATTTTTTTCACGAAAAAGAAATGTACCAAAACTCAAGTGTCAAATAATACAACTTTTGTAATTTCTAATAGTACTTTATTTTAAATAGTTTTATATGATTTCAAAATTATCTTTCCAATGTGCTTTCGTTTCTTTGGCTTATTTTTCAAATAAATACATGTTACTGCATAATTTTGTAATAAAGATTAATTACAACTGCTATTCAATAAAAATAAAAAAGGTCATAATTTTTTAAGACAATTAAACAAATCTAGAAAAATAAAATTAATGTTGCATTATAATGCAATGAGTGAAGAATAATAAATGGCACGATTTCATAGTTATTTCACTGCTATGGTCTTTGCAGCCAGCCAAATATGTGTAGTATGAGATGGATGCAATATATGACAGGTAATAAATACACTGCATTGAAATTTTGCTTCCATTGTAAAAGATCCTCAGTGGAAGCAAAATTCATTAAAGTTATTTGACTGCAGGAAGTTTCCGTTGTTTTTTACAGTAGATGGTAGATAACTAAATGTCGATTTAAACAAAAGAAAATTAACTTGAATGTCAAATAACTGCTCTAACCAAAGTAAACATAATTTAATAATGAAAATATATTATGAAATCAGATTAAAAGCCCTATCTGAAAAACTGAACATTTTATTGGATGTCATTCACTCATTGTTCAATGAAAAACTGTAAATGGCCTGTGTTTGTGCACTGTTCCGAGACTACTCAGGTGTATGTTTGTTTGAAATAAAAATCAAAATTACTGTGTAAAATAAAAATCAAAGCTACAAAATGCCATATTTCTTTTAAAAATTATCACTGTTGATGAAAGGTGGCTTTATCATTATGACTTTGGATTCTGTCGACAGAGTTCTGTGTGGAACTCTTCTTCATCACTAACATTGAATAAAGAGAGAATGGTTGCTACTGTAGGAAAAATAATAATGTTATCATTTTTTGATATTTGAAGAATGGAGATACTGATACTGGAATATACTGTAAAGATGTGCTGAAAACCTCCATTGCCATATTCATTGCAAAAAGTGCATTTGAAAACAGTTTGATGGATTTTGCACCATGATAAGGCAAGGTCCTATATTGCCAATGTTATTGTTTAATATCTTTAAAAAAATCAATGCCATGTGTGTTTCTCAGTCTTTTTATAGCCCTAATTAGATCTGCAGCGGCCAAACAGGCAATAAACGACTTTTTGTTTTGCCAGCTGGCAACAAGCATCACTCACACTTCTGGAGATGAACTTTGCTCTCCAACGAAAACCAGTGACTCACTTCCTGCCTTCGCCGGCTTGCTCCGAACTTCTGCCTCGTGCTGGTCGATGGAATTACGGCCAATGTATCATGATCTATATTTGTTAATTTAATTTGTAATTAAAATTTATTTTTGTTATCTACATGGCTGGCAGTTTTCATTAATTAGAAATGTTTTAATACTTTAATTTAAAGTAAATTTGGCAATGCGTGTTAAGCCACGCATCAAAGGTCCCTGCAATTTTTTCCCCCTAATTTGAAGAAACACTTATGGTGCAATTATTTTTTCATTATCAGTGATAGTGGTGAGAGTTGCAGAGGGAATGTGAAAGGACCTGTCTAGAAATTGCCTCTAGTATATGTTTGAAGGCTAGGAAAAAAGGTGAATAATTGCATCGCATGAACTGTGTTTTGAGCAAAAACTTGTAGGATTAATGTGGCATGTAATTATTATTATATTGTAATAATTTTTTTATTGAGCAACCTATCTAATACATATAAAGATTAGAAAATTTTCAAAGGTTGAATAACAGAAATGAAATGCGATGAATTATTTGAAATTTATTCAGTTTTATGAAATTTTTAAAAATGAACTTAATTTCTGTTTAATTATATTTTGCCTCATTTATCAATATTTTTGTAACTTTGTAGAAGGAAAAAGTTTTTAAGGGACTTTATAATTATTTTGGCTATTGCAAAATATTATTTATAGGATATGTTATACAAATAGGAGTAAAAAATTCCAAATATTCGATTAAACGTATGAAATGTTTTTAGAACCTGTATACTAAAATAATATTTTCCTTTAAAATAATATAGCATATTTTTATAGAAATTTTGATAATAGCATAAGAATAATGGAATGGTAATTTGGCAAATAATTTCTTTTTGTTTTTATATTTTAATGTTTATTTTGTTAGTCTCCATTTTTATTATAAAAAAAGATATTTTGTGTGTTTCTTTGTTATTTTATTATATTATGTGAATATTAATACTAATGGAAGCTGTTTCATATTCTAAAAGTGGCTTATTTATTATGAAAATTAATATTTTACAACAGGGTAATAAATAGAAAGCATACATAATACTTAAAATAAAAGAGATTTTTTTTTGTCTCTTCTAGTTAATGATATGAAACTTCTAGCAGTTAAATTCTAGAAGATGGATGATTGTTGATAAATAATATACGTATTTATTATCCAATATAAATTTAATTATTTGAATACAATTTTAATGTATTTTATGAATTTTATTTATTTTTAACATAGTATTTTTTAAGTTATTAAAAATGAAGTTTTTTTTCTGCTTTTACATCAGTTACTTATTTCTAGTTTTATGCTGATTTGAAATTCTTTTCCAGTAGAGAAAAAGAAGGAAGTACATGGGGATGCTGTATATCGACAACAAAGGAAAAAAATTGGTAATTTTCTGTTTTAAAAACCTAATGGATATAGAAAGAAATTTTCTCCTTTACTGAAAAATATGAAGGGGCATTTCAGTTATAATTATGTAAAGCATACATTTGTATTAATGATGTGATAAATTTTTATTTTTGTAAAACAGGTATGTTATTTTTAAGATACAAAAATTTCCATAGTATAAATGTATATAAAAATAATCATTGTTTTAATAATAATTTTCATTTAAGGGATAGAATTTGATTATTAGGGGTTAACATATGGCTATTTTATTCTGCACCATTTGATTACAAACTTATCAGAACTTTTTTAATATGTATTAAAAAGTATTAAAAATCATATGGTTCATGATATTATATTATCTTTCTTCCTCAATCACTCATTTAAATTTAAGGTTTACTGTATAGTAAAATATATACAAACATAATATAGAGTTTAAAAAATTTAAGAAATCTGCATGAGAAATTAATATTTGCTGCTTTAATCCTTTTTATTTATTTATTTAAGTTATAATTTTAAATTATAAAACTATACAGAATTGTAAAATATAAAACTAGATTTAATCTAGATTTTAAAAAAATTCAGAAAAAGAGTTGGCACATAATTATATATCTAGCATTCTGTTGAAAATAAAATATATTCTTTTTTAAAGTTAAAATTTTAGAAAGGAATAAAAAATAATTGTTGAAATTCCTGTTTCTAAACTTTAGATTTAATTATAAGTTGAGTCTCGGTTGCATAACCCAATTTCAATAAATATTTTCTGCATTTGTTTTCCTAGTATACATTTAATCTCTTGTAGATTAATTGTTCTCATGTTAGTGTGATGTGAAAATTTGGCGCAGAGGTGTTGATTACTGTTTTATTTTCATTAGCTGATTATAGCTTAAAATTACACTTTAAAAAAGTCTTCAAGTAGCTTAAAAAGTAGGAAAAATTTATATGAAATCTTGCATGTTTACAAATTCTGTAAATTGTTCAATAGCTTATAATGTTTATTTTAATTATTTTATTATTTTTTCTAGAAAGGGAAGAGGAGAAGTTGAAAAATAATAACAGAGATTTATCTCTAGTGAGTTAAATCTTATTATTTTTTTATTATTATTATTTAAATGTTTACTTTTTCTTTCATATAATTTGTAGAGTGAAAGCATCTCAGTTAATAGAAAATTTGATCTAGGTAAATCTAACAATGATATTTTTTTTTTTAAATACTAACACCACTTTTTTTTAAAATAAATTTTGGAATGAGATCTATGAACACACCAGCCTGTTACATCAAAAATACAGTAAACTAAATGAATGAAACATAACATGAGATTCAAAACTCTAGATTTATATTGAAATTTAAATTAAATACATCAACCACAAGCTTTTTTTTAAAAAAATAAATAATAACTATACAGTTAAATTAAGCTTGAAAGCACTATATTAACACGTATTATTATGGGTATATATTTAATTATTTATCTTATTTGCTGATAATATATCTTTTGCTTCCAAAACAATATGTTGTGCATTTGGTTAATTGTTTTATTTATTTGCACTTGTATCACTCCATATACTTAAAATATATATTTATTTGCCAATTGGTTATCATAATTGTAGTTAAAAGCAAAAGTTAAAATATGAAAAACCAAAAGCAAAGATCATAATTATAAAACTAACTCTTTTGACTGTATAATTATTTTAAGATGAATTCATAATATTTTTATAATAACTTCTGAAGTTATTGTTAAAAATATCAAAATTAAAAAGTATTATAATTTTTTAAAAAATATGAGAAGGTCTGATTTGAGATATCTTTATATATGTAAAGCTCATAAGAAGAATTTGAATATGCAAGATTCACCTACTCTATAAATTGTCTTGATTTCAAAGTTGAAAATTACATAACTTTAAGTGAAGATAAAAACCAAATGTTTTTCTTTGTTTAATTTTTTTTTTTTGTATACACATAATTGTAATAGGAATAGTTTTATTATGCTAAAGTAAAAATTTACATTACAAAGAATGAACTTCCAAACAAACACAGAATGTTTACTTTTAACAAATTAAAACACATACACACATTAAAGATTGCAGTTTGTACAATTTCAAAATAAAGATGCTTTTTTTTCTTTATTTTAGTTACAAATTTAGATCTGTTATAAATAGTCTGTTATTTTGGTTCAAATATTGCCCTATAAGGACAGTGTAGATAAATTAGAACTTCTTATATTCATTAAAAATAAATTTTAGCATTCACGAAAATTTAAATAAGTAATGTATATTTTTATGTGAAATTTTGTCTTCTATTATCGGAAATTACTAAAAATTTCAGTATGGCTAAATTTTCGTAGGTCTATCGGAATGAAACACAATAATTATTTCAACCATTAAAGTGCTGTACAATTTTATATAATTGTTAATGTTTGTAGTACTCCAAAAAAAAATTCAGATAATGATAAGGAATAAAAACATTTTTTACATTGTTTCTTGTATTTATTTCTGTTCATTCAAAACAATATATTCTGAAAATTTTGAATTAACATTTTTTTTAGGTAAAAATGAAATCAATGTTTGCTATTGGATTTGCATTTACTGCTTTACTTAGTATGTTCAATTCCATGTAAGTATAAATATATTCATTTTCTCTAAAGGGAACATCGAATGTTTCATTGCTGTTCAATTTAATTTCTTTTATTCCTTTATAATTCTTTGAAGAAACATGTAAACAATTAGCTATACAGATTTTCTAATAGTTTTGATTAGAAACTATTGGAAAAACTTTTCTAATAAAACTATTAAACTTTTCTAATAAATTCATTTAAACTGACTTTCCATGCATATTTAGGTTTCAAAAATAGGGTTCTTAACATTCTAGTATGGCACATGTACCAAGTCAGTCTAATTTGTTAAAAGAATTTGATGCGTCCTGGTATTCAATTCTTATTTTTTATGAAAAATATTTTGTTTATAAACATTCAGTCAGAAGTATTTTATACATACAATTTTTACCAATGTCTTACCAAAACATTAGTAGGTGATGAAAGATTTCTGCATTCATAGTTTTCTATATCTTTTGATGTGCTGATTTTGCAAAAAATTTTGATAAAGCGATATAATAACAATTGAACATTTGATCAATTGTTATTATATCGGAACAGAATCTTAACTCAATTAATATAATTGAGAACAGAATCTTAACTCATAGTATGTGAGTGTACATAGTATGACCAAATTTAGTTTTATTAACAAAACACACACATCAGTATTTACACACGAATTCGAATGTAGTAAGTAGCTCTTTTTAGAATTAAATCAAAATGGTGTGATCATCTTTTGGGCAACTTATATGAATAATACAGATGGAAATATGTGTCTGAAAAATTAAATGATAATGCTAGTTTTTTTTTTTAAAAAAAATATGGAATTTACTAATAAAACATTATAGTTTGCTTAAGTTCCATAATAGTTTTGCAAGTGAATCATAGACAAACTTGCAAGGTTCAAACTGAATTTCTAAAATTAAAAGGCAATTTAATTTTAAAGCTGAATTCTGATTTTAGAGTCAGGCAAACTAGTATCATTAAATAGCAAGTTTTTCACCAAAAGTGGCTAGTATAATGCACAATGTATTCCATTTTATCATAGTCCAATGACTTTTTTCAAATTTGATAGAGATAGACATACTTTCAGTTTGAAAAATGTTCTTGGTGGTATAAAGAATATTATTTTATATTGCTTAGATTAATAAATATGCTCTAATAGAAATTACTTATTGGAATGCAATTAGAGTGGGCATCTTGTATATAAGTAGTCTAGTTATATTGGATTCCCAAAACACATATTCATAGTTATTCCAAAATATTCAAACTTAAATGGGTTTTATTCTATAGATTCTGATACCATTTGGATTATACTCTTTGACTAAAGAAAAGAACTTGCTTGATAGATCTTAGTTTAACCAGTAGAATTTGTTTTAAAAGGAATGAATTTTTGAGATAATTGTATATTTTTTAAAACATTTTGTGACAAAATGTGGGAGGCAGTTGGGAGAGACATGACAATAATGATATGTTATGAATGTTATATTTTGATTTGCAAATTTCTCTAAAATTTTCCCAAGTCTGTGACTTTTTTCACATATATTAGTTATGTTGCTTACAGTTTGTCTTGAATTTTATTTGAGAAATTGATTTTGTGTGCTATGAAAGGTTTTCTTCTTCTTAAAATCATCTTTGATAGTATATATATAATTAATAATCAATTTTTAAAACTATTTGATTCATTTTGTATTTGTAATAACATTTCTTCATATCACCATTCACCTCATGTATTGCAAAGTTAACATTTATTAATTAAGAAAAAATTACCTAATGACTTTTCAGTTTTATTAGAAATGTATTTAGAAATTTTAAGTGAATTAAGCAAATGTTTCAATTTATGTTATTATTATTTTCCTTTCTAGATTTGATGGTCGAGTTGTTGCCAAGTTGCCTTTTATCCCTATTGGATGGATTCAGGGTTTATCACATAGAAACTTAATAGGCGATGATTATAGTGACTGTTCTTTTATATTTTTATACATTTTATGCACTATGTCAATTCGCCAGGTAAATATTTCAACTATTATTTTAATTTTTTTAAGCTGTAAAATAATAAAAGTTGTTTTAGTAAGAATGATTTTTATTTACAGAGTTATTTTAGCAGTAGTTCTTTTTTTCTCTTGAATGTAAGACAATGTAACCAACAATATTGTTCAAATATAATATTAGCCTGCTGAATATTCAAAGACAAAACATGGGAAATACAGAATTTAAATCAAAAATTATCTTGTTATTATAAATGAACGTTTTGTAAACTGTTTGGTGCTAAAAAAATTTTTGTAAAAACTTTCTTTAGACTATAAATTGAAATTCATTTGTATATTATAGAATTTTCCCCTTAAAATCTTAATACTATAACCTCTAGTTTACAGGTGGTACAACTGCTGTACCAGCAACAAGTTTTGATTTTGTTTCCCCACTTAAACTTTTCAGCTAAACCCTAATTGCCTCATAAAATCCCTTCCCTATTGTGTCATACCCCTTAGAGTCGGGAAATTTCGGTCTTCTCTTGTGGTAATCACTGTTGGCAATAGTAAATTTTGTGACCCATGTTTTGGCGACATTTCTTTTTAAAGTAACGTTCCTTGGTGT
The DNA here is from genome assembly GCF_947563725.1 of Argiope bruennichi. NCBI lineage: Eukaryota > Metazoa > Arthropoda > Arachnida > Araneae > Araneidae > Argiope > Argiope bruennichi. Next base: position 44,066,304 of record NC_079153.1, on the reverse strand, counting down.
ATGGAAAAAATTAGCATAATTTCATGTGTGAGTAGTACTCGATTGAAAACGTTCTTCTTTTCCTCTGTTCCTTAATTTCATAGTATTAGAAATGGCTCAACACAGCAGAAGGCTTACACAAGAAGAAATTGTTAAATTAATGGAAGACAGAGATCATGAAAATTATGCTGATAGTGACTCAGATTTCGAGTTAGAAGAATTAGACAATAGTTTAATTGCAAAGGATAGAGATACCGAAAAGAAAGACACATTTGCCTGGAAAACTTTTTCAACAGAAAATGACAGCGAATCTGTAAATATTTTGCCATTTGTTGGAAATGTTGGTTTGAATGTAAATGTCAACTGTTCTTCTAGTGAAGTTGACTTATTTAAAATTTTCTTCTCAGAAGAATTATTGACATTGATAGTGATGACTGATTTAGTGGCAATAAAGAAGCACATTTCTTCATGGAAACCAATGATTATCTGTGTGTTGCACAAAGAAATGTGAATATTTTTAAAAAGAAAATAAAAACAATTGGGATCTTTAATACATTATATATATATAATATATATATATATATATATAATATATAATTGCTACATTTTATTAAAATTGATGAGTTAGAATATTATAAAAATTAAATTAAATTAACAATGCTGTGTTCAAGTATTGTCAGCCAAATTCGCAGATTCAGTGTTGCTTGAGAAATTTATTTAAATTTAAATATAATTGTAAATTTTTTTGTTTTAATGTGCTAAATAACTATACAGCAGATATCGTATTTGCAATTTAATTGGTATCATAATATTTAATGCAGTATTTTCTCCTACCGAGTTGATGAAGTAATTTTCAGGAGGGGGGGTCTGCAATCAAAAGCCTTCTCTAGGGTTCGGACAAGGCAAAACTGAAAAAAAAAAAAAAAAGCAACCTCCTTACTATGGAGCGCATAGATGACCCATTAACTCTGCAGGTGGTTGAAATTCAAGAGGTTATTTTCAACAAATGCCTTTTAAATAAGGAAAAAGCATCTTCTAGTTTCTCTCACTGAATGCTCGCATTCAAAGTAACTTTTCCGAGTTTGGGTTCCCGAAGCTTAAAGGTTAATTGAAAATCAGATTTGTTTTTTTATAAACTATGTATTACTTTTCTGAAAAATTATTGTTTGTGTACTAAATTTGAATTCTAAATGTCAGAAATTAATATCAACATCAAATATATTTTGTGATTTTAATAATTTCTTGATTTTCAGTCTTTTTTAGCAATTTATTTAAGAAATTAGGAAAGTTCTTAAGTAAATTATGCATATCATTGTAATAAGTTATTTTGTATTTCAGAATATTCAAAAGCTTTTGGGATTTGCGCCTTCAAGAACTGCTAATAAACAGAGTGGAAATATTTTTGCACCTTCAGCTCAACCTATAAAATAATTTAAA